>NW_028301536.1:33710000-33920000 GCF_042242905.1 Orbicella faveolata | reverse complement strand
ACGACAAGAACACTTTTGTTCATTCGTTCATAGCTTAGTAGCCAGGCATTTCACCATGAGATGGAGTACTGGACACAAGTAGCTTTCAAAGCTTTCTTTGATCACAGCTCATTGTAACAATGTAAACAGCTTTGTGCCAGCATGGAGATTCTCTGCAACGCAACGTTTAGCTGCTCTAGAATACGAACCTTAAACTGGCTGAAAGAATTTCTTATGAGGGTTTAATAGTGTTTAACAGCAAGAAATGTAGGCTTATGCTTATGAACAACAACAGCTCTTTTAGGAGCCACCAAACTTATAAAAGCAATGATCGAGACATACTCTGACATAAGTAGTTTTCTTGAAGTTGGATGAAAAGTGTTAATTTATACAAATTAATTTCACACTGTCCAGGTGTTCTCACAGATAAGCCGCATCCCCGATTTTTAAGGAAAGTTTTGAGTAAAAAGGTGCGGCTTTTCTGCTGGTGTTTACAGTATTCAAATTATTCAAATGTATGAGAAATATTTCAATTCTACCATTGAAGACTTAAATTGCATATTATGTCACTTTTTATTAGGCATTCAGTTTCAAATCCAGAGAATGCAAGCCAATGACAGTTCTGATACTGAAGTTGCCAACAACCCTTACAAAGATAACAACATTGGAGTGGAAAAGCTCCTGGAGCTAAACTCTGAGGAAAACCATGATGACGTGTGCCTGTCTTACATCTTTACCTACCGTGATTTTGCTGATGGTGTGCTTGGACTTGCATGGGTTGGTGAGAAAGGTAACAGAAATCTAATGTTGTAACATTTGACATAATATTGATTGATTCAAGTTCTTACTCTATTCAGGGAGCTGCGGATAATTCTTTGTCAAGACAGCACAGTAGCATACACTGTACATGTAGCTACTGGGTTATTTTGTCACCTGTACAATATAGAGGATGATAGCATAGCTGCAAAGGTGTTTCTCATCAGTCACACTGGTGATCATGAAATACAGAAAATTGTATGTAAATAATGTACACATATGTGTTCATGTGTTTGTGCAATTGTACATGACTTGTAGATGTAGAAATTACAATTAGAACCAAGATTATCACGTCAAGGGGTGTGCTGATAAAAAAAAAAACATGAAATTATAGGATTGCTTGGGAGATGTGTATTGAGTTGTTGCTTTTTGCGTTATCAGGTGGAGCTGCTGGTGGAATTTGTGAAAAAGCAACAACTTTCAGAGATGGAAAAAAGAAAAGCTTGAACACTGGAGTTGTTACATTTATCAACTACAACAAGAAAGTAACACAGAAAGTCTCCCAGATCACCTTTGCACATGAAACTGGCCACAATTTTGGTTCACCAGTAAGTTTGCCGTATTGTAATACTCTTTGTAGTACAGATTTACTTTGACACATCATCATATGATATACAGGTCAAAATAGTGTACAAACTGGCAAATATTCCAAGACTGCAACAATTATGTCGTTCACTACATGTACATCCAAACTGTCCTTTGTAACAAGAGAAGAACAATAAAAATATTAGTTTGGGACCACATGAAATGTTCACAGTTCCATAGTACCGGGAGTCTGTAATAGAGGGAGTTGCATCCTTACATTTCTTTTTAGTTTCAGACAGGGGTGTATTTTCTGTCCATAATAGCCGTGTGTCAGCAATAGTGGGTGTCTGCAAGGCCAGAGTTGACTGTATTTTGTGCATAAGGAATGATGCTAACAGTGTACCCATATATAACCCTAGTTTTACATATACAGTTAGGACCATTTGGACAACTAATTGCATGCAGCAAACTCTGTTGCTAGTGATTTGTTTACATGGATCATAACAGTGGTTAAGACGGGCTCAGTTCTAAGTTCGAGCAATAAGTGCAAAAATTTACTAATTTTACCAAAAATTTACTCATAGCACGGTAACTTTTGGAATACTATCATTTCTCTAAGTGAACCCCCCAATTAAATTCTCAGGCATTCTCGAGAAAGTTCATGTCAAACCGCAAAGAATGCTTAAAGCATGTGTTATTGTGTTTTAACTAATGTGAAACGTCTGTTTTAATTGAGATATGGATAACTTCAAGTTCAAATTTCTCTTGCAGGGTCGGCTTGAGAGCTTACTGTTAGTCTCGATAAGTTTTTCTAAACTGTATTCAAAATATTACTATGCCATGAGGGTTTCTTGGTAACGTTATTTTTGCCATTATTGCTCGAATGTTCTGCGGAAATCATCTTAACACTACACAAGATTCCAGTGACTGATATTATTTACCTAAAAATTTCAGCATGACAGTACTTCTAACTGTGCCCCTGGAGGAAGTGAAGGAAATTACATCATGTTTGCCAGAGCAACCAGTGGAGACCAAAAGAACAATCGTCTCTTTTCGCCGTGCAGCAGAGAAAAGATGAATGGTGTGATGGATGTCAAGGGAAGATGCATTGAAGCCAAATGCTGCTTCCAAGGTAACACATGTCAATCAATCAATCATCACCACATGCATATACATGTACGCAAAAAGGCACATGTATATAGATATCCGATTGGTACTGTATGCTGATTACTGAGGTGTACTGTAATTAGGTCCCCTCCTTTTTACATTTGATTATTTCCTTTGTCTTAATAACAAAACAGACATTGAAACATTTTTTAAAAAGTTCTGTCCACTTCAGCAGGCTATTTGCTAAAGAATAAAAGTAATACAAGCTTAGCAGCTGTAACAGCAGAAATCAGGATCTAGCAAGATTCCAAACTACTATATTGTGAACCACCTTACATCAGAAATTGGCTTCTTTTCGTTTGAGTAGTCTTTTGTGGGCATTGAAAATCAATTATTATGGCCCTTTAAGCAATTTTGGACGCAAATTTTGAAACATGCCAAAAAGGACTCGCATGCATGCTGTATTGTATGCAATGCGAAAAATTAACCATGAAAAGGACTACTTGAAAAAAGGTTGGGTCAGTAAAAATTCAGGGTATTTTGTTTGTAAGAAAATTTGTGTTACTTCATAACTACAAGGCTCCATGATAACTTGCTATTAATTCTGACAAACATAATTCTTCACACGTAGTTAAATAAAAATCATATAAATGTAATTGCTATCACTATATGTGTAGTTCTACCCCTCTATTATAAAAGTTTTGAATGATTTCTTCTGTTGAAGGTGACTGAGTACATTTTATTCCTTGCCATCAGTATTAAAAGGGCAGACAGTTACATACCTCTTCATTACCTACTTAACCATTAATGCAGTAGGTGCAAGAAAAAAAATAACAATAAATAAAAAATAAAAAAAATAGAATAGAATAATATAAAATAATGAAAAAAGGAGAGTTATTTTAATGTTTGTTGTTTCTCTTGTTATTTTTGTAGATGCTGAAGGAGCTATCTGCGGTAATAAGGTTGTAGAGGAAGGCGAAGAGTGCGACTGTGGATATGTAGAAGATAAGTCATGTGAGGAAGATGTCTGCTGCATGGGTCGTAATAAAACTGATGGTTGCACACGTATGCCAGGGAAAAATTGCAGGTTGGTTCAATTTCATTTTTCTTTTGGTTTGTCTTTTTATGGCATACATTGTGCACATCTACGGAAACACGGAAGCCAAATACTCATTGCGCCAGATTTCGGTAGGGTGAAATCTAACTGGAACCTGAAACTCATTTTTGCGTGGTGAAACTTTAGTGAAGTGCTGAAATGTGACACTGGGATTATGATCCCACTGACCACTATTCCTTCAGACTCAATTGTGCAGAAACTGTGCCATTCTCTCATCAACACTCTTAGCATTTTTAAGGGCCCATTAACCGATTTATGCGCGCGCTCGCGCGCGTTGCTAAGGAGGTGAAATTTCACTTCCGGTTACTTACGTCAGCCTGAGCGCAGAAAATAAAAATAACTAAAGTTATTTAAATAACTTCCAAATTCGCTCACATTGTAGATGTTTTTCTTTGTGTTTCACAAAATGCAAAGTAAAAAAAGTACAAGTAAAGACAAAATAAGAGAAAGACAGAAAAACACGAGCAATAGAAAGAGAAAAACTAACTTCGTGTGGCTTTGTTTGATCTTACGGAAGTGCGCTGGTAGTGTAAATTGCGCACGCGCTGATGGGATAACTTCCAATATACATCGGGCGCACTTCCGGTTTCTTTAAGTGCTAAAGGAAACGCGGTTTTTCCTTAAATCCAGCCTTTTTTGACGGATTTCGATTAAAGCCAACGTTGGAAACATAGCTGTGCATTCCTCTTTCAAAATCATGCTTTTTCCAGAAAATTACGAGCTTTTTAATATTTTGAAATTCTCTTAAAATCTGACCTTTTAGAAATGAAACAAAATCTATGCATAGCGTAATGAGGATTTAAATTAAAATATTACATCAATAAAAAAAATTCCGATAAAGTAATTTGCCTGGGAGCCTTTGCGTTTTTTCAGTATTGGTCACATGACCATGGGCGTGACCTGATGACGTCATCACTAGTGTTGCTGATCATGAAAAAGTTAAAACACATGAAATAACTCTGAACTAACTAAAAATGACGAGGTTATATGAGAATGAATTTTCCCTAGCAACGGCTCGAAAAGATCGGTTAATGGGCCCTTAACAAGAAACTGTCTTTTTGATGCAATTATTAAAACAGCAATTAAAACCAGTTAAGTTCAGGTAGCGTCCTTTAATATAATTGGTTTTAATCATTCATTCTTTCTTTGCAGCCCAAGCCAGGGACTTTGTTGCAGTGAAGTGTGCACACCCCGGAATGCAAGCTTTTTGTGTCTTAATAGTACAGAGTGTGCTAACACATCCTATTGCGAGTATCCTTTGTACAAATGTGTCCCTTCATGCATTTCGCAAATACATGTAATTTGTACTGCATCTGTCAAGTTCTATTGCATATCCTTGAGTAAGATTGGATTCTCACACATGTATGAAACTATAACATGCTTGCTAGTACTAGTAATACATAACCACTGTCCGACTGTCGGCAAACTTACAGCAAGGGTTTCATTGAGGGCTGGGCACTGGGCAAATTTATCGGCTGTTAGAATGACATTGCGCGCCTGGGTTGCCCCTCTAGAGAAATGTTTTTTCTGGTAAAGAGGTTCAGTTCAAAACGTTTTGCCCGCCAATGATTGTTTCCCGACACCCGCTATTTTGAACACAGTTAGACTGCTAGCCAGAGGTGTCTATTGGCTGTTACATGTTGTAATAGATAGATTTATCCAAGCCTAAAAGCGGAGCAAAAACTAACCATGAAGGAAAAGGGAGATTTGTTTTCTTGGATCAGAAACATGTATGAACATGTATGAGCATGTATTTGTTCAGCGTGTGGTTTTGGTATTTCTTCCAGTTACATTTCAACAAATTATACCCAACAAGCGTAACCAAGATTGTCGAAATTACACAATATATCAGGGACTTTCCAAGAGACGATTGTACAAGGAATATGTCGGAAGATAAGTCAACAACGCGCCAAGGGTTAATTTGCGTCGAAATTTTGCCTTTTCACGTACTCCCTCCTTCTCCCCCAGAGTAATTAAAGTAGCTTGAGCCCGCGATCCATTCCAAAAACCAGTAACTGGTCAGCGGTCATTTAAAAAAACACGCGATAAGCTCTAAGCCTGAGGCAGCGATGTGGTCCTGTGATACTGGTCAGCGGATAGCTTGTTGTGACAGCTGCCAATTAAGAATAACATGGATTCTCAAAATGAAAGATGTAGCTATGGTAATGGTGCTACTCTCTTATTTTTCAAGGTATTCGCGCACGGACGAACGTATTTACGGATAGTCACGATAGGTATGCGGCCCCGCCGGGTACTTTGCCAATGCAAGCAAGATTGGCTACTCACGGATAGTGCCTTCAGTTAGGAGGTTAAATCTGCTACGTTAATTGTACATGCATGTGTTCGTTCTTTCAGCCAGTTAGTCCGTCAGTTGGTCGGTCGGTTGGTCGGTCGGTCAGTCAGTCAGTCTGTGTTTACAAACACTTTACAATGTTGTTGTTAGCGTTTCCTTGACATCTTTTTAAGTGGAACGAATGCTACCTGCCCAGCCCCAGCGCCTAAAGCCAATCTTACTGAATGTAATAATGGACGGCAAGTGTGTATATCAGGGGTAGGTTTGTGCTTTGTACACGACTTTGAATGCAATGTTGTGTTCAGCAAATATACATTACATGTTCTAATGTCATTACTGTGTTTGCGCGACTTGCAATGGATACATCAAAATGTGTTCGGAGGTTTTCCGAGGATCAACGTTTTATGTACTCTGACTAAATATGCGCAAGAAACTGGTTGGGTCTTGTGCATTAACCAGATATACTGGAGAAAAATTTGCAAAAACCACGTTCAGGAACAACTATTGGAAAACAGAAGACCTCTTTTGTGGGAAATGTCTTTAGTGTTTTGGAAAGAACTTGCAATCCATGTCAAAGAACTATTTGCTGTTTCAAAAAAAATAAAACACTCTGTACTGTCAGACCAATACCCGAGATAGCTGTCACTTCAGTATAAAGCTTGCTCTTGTCTCCTTTCAAATAAACCAGTATATCATCCTCTAATTCTCTCTGCTTTTTTTGAAAATGCATGTAGACATGATAAGGCTGGAGACTACATGTAACTAAAAAACTTAACTGTTCATTTAGTCTCTGGGCTCATTGATTGATAACAACGAATGTAAATAGTGCAACCTCTGTGTAGTTTTATTGTATTGATTATTATTGCAGCGGAGCCCCGTTTATACGGTCACCAACAGGCAAATTTGGCCGTATTAAGGGGTTGGCTTAACGGGGTAAGGTCAAACCTCATAACTGGTTTGAATTGAGTGACGCCTTAAACAGGTAATCACAACTGCACTTCCAAACAACTGTTCTTTAGTGGGCATTGGAAATGCAGATATAAGTTTAAAAACATTGGAACTCGAATCCGTGGATGAAATATTAACAATGGAAATATGAGCATAACTGGGTTGAATGGCCGTGTAAACGGGGTAAAATTATAAAGGATTATACAGGTTGGGATTTCAGAATGTGGGCGTTGACCGTATTAACTTCTTACAATTAATATTAAGAAAATGTATGGGCGTTTCGCCGTGACAAAAAAGGGGCCGTAATAACGAGGCGACCCGATTGTAAGGTGGGGTTTCATTGTATTACGAGAAAATCTGACAATGTGAACACCAGCTGTCATAGCAAACCAACAAGGAGTGGTTAGGAACGACAAGGTTGAGCTGTCTTCTCTGGCAGGCGAGACTAGCATCCTAACTCCTCAGTCTGTCGGCCTGTACGTATTATAAATTATGTATAATTATGATCATTCTGTAGGAATGCAGCGGTTCCATTTGCCTCAGGTACAGTTTGTTGGAGTGCCAATGCGAACAGGAAGATCACCTTTGTGATGTGTGCTGCAAAGAAGGAGAAAAAGGCGAATGTAAGCCGACAGCAGACATTGATGTCATGAAGAAATTGGATCTCAAGCAGTTCCCTGGCGCGCCGTGTGATAACTTCAATGGTTACTGTGATGTGTTCCTCAAATGTCGTGCAGTGGACGCCGATGGTCCGTTATCACGCCTCAAGGACAAGTTCTTCAGCAAGGAGGCCATCTTGGGATACTTCGAATGGATCAAGCAACATTGGTGGGCTGTGGTACTCATGGGTCTTGGCTTGATACTGCTTATGGCAGGTAAGGGTAAGGTCTGCGTACGAGCCAAGTGGCCCATCAGGTCGGAGCTTACTCAGTCCCGGTTTCTGTAGTATGCGTCTAGGAATAAGTCTACTCCCCCCTGGATGGGATGCTAGTCCATCGTAGTGTTACTAGGTGGAGAGAGGCACTGTGAGAGTAACACAAGAACACAACACAGTGTCCCTGGCCAGGGTTCGAGTCCGGAGCGCTCGATCCGGAGTCGAGCGCACTAACCATGAGGCCACCGCGTCGTTAGTATCTGCTGATGCCACCTATAGTGCGTGATTTTAGCTGCGCCCGTCCGTGTTATTTATTTTACTTTTCATATAATTGAGTACCCTCGACTAAGTAGTAGTAGTAATAGTAGTAGTCGTCGTCGTCGTCGTAGTAGTAGTAGTAGTTGTAGTTGTCCCGTTATTCGACGTGTATCAACGGGGATGAATATTATTGCTCACGCACATGAAATACAACAGAGCAAATGTATGGACGGCTTGAGGTAGAACCGCATTCAACTTTTTCCGCGGGCGCAAGCCATCTATACATTTCCTCTATTTCGTTTTACGTGCGCAAAGCTATTAAAATTCACGCCGGTTGGCGCACGTAAAATAATTTGACAGTGGAATCCACCTTTATACTTTGACGGATAAATACCACCATACTTAATGTCCTTAACAATATTGGTATCACACAAATGCACAATAATTAGTGAACAAGTTGTGATCATTGTCATTGCATAGTAGGTTCTCGTAACAACAGGATAACTTGTTTAACACCCTTAACTTTAGTTTTAAGTTCCTATAACTCAAACCGAACCTGGTGTCCTCCATTTGTCATTGTGGAATTGTACCTAGAGTAGGAAGATTCACGTCTTTTCCACGATTAAGTGAACTCAGTTGTTAAAAGTGCTGGAAACTGTTGCTAGCCACCTGAACCTTTGCTGTACGCGCAAGAATACGGCTTAAGTATTACTAATTTTATTTTTGCGTCCACAGGGTTCATCAAGCTATGCAGCGTGCACACCCCAAGCAGTAATCCCAACCGCAAACCGGCTCGTCAGCTGACTTTGCGCCGTCAATCACAGCAGGCACGTAACCAACGAAACCCCAGAAATCGACAAAATGGGAACAACCGAGGGAACCCCCGTCACGCCCAGGACTTGGATGACCCGCCACCCTACCCTGGTGCGCCAATTGAAATGCACGGAGCGAGGCGATAGGTTTTTTTGACTATTTGATGTACTACTTAGCTTACACTTGTAGATTTAGGGATTGCTCTTCTACACTTGTAGATGACCAAGGTGACAGTGGCGCTTTAGCATTTCAATGCATTCTGGTGCTTCGTCTTATGTTCCTGTTGTAATTATGAACCCCATTGCTCAGCGGTCTGCGCCACACAACAGCCACTTTCGGTAGTGTGTTTGGCGCTTGTGCATTCTGTTGTAGAATTTCACTAGGACTTGTTATAATAGAGCAAAACGTTTTGTTTTGGATTGCTTTTCAAAATCTCTTCATGCTTGACATTACAGAGATGTTGTGATAGGATGTGATAGGGTTAAATTTTGTGCCATTAATTAAGATTTGGCGTTAGCTTTAATGTAAAGATAAACGAATTAATTTGTATTTGGAGAATTGTAAAAAAAGGAGAAAAGTGTTAAATGACCTTAAATTCTAATCTTCAGGGCTGGGAACAGCAGCTCTATTTCCATGCGGATCGTGGGGCGTGAGAAACGCAAGTGCGGCTGTTGTTATCTCTCGCGTTTTGTCGCTTTTCCCTGGGTGGTAATGCTGAAGCTCTGCGTGACAGCCCGAGTAACGACTGTGAAACAGAATACTTAACGATTCGCAAGGGAATAGAGCGCTGGAGACGGTTAGGATAGCTTGTTGTCAGCTACCCAGTCTGTTCGAGTGTTCGCAGCTTTTTGTAAGATATAGTTTTTCATCCATAACCAAAGGAAATCACAGCTTTCAAGATACAGTACAAGTAACCACTGAAATAGATTGAAATCTAGCCAGGCTTTTGCTCGGCGTTTGATGTTGGTCAAATTGATGTGACTGTTCGTCTGATCTGAGGGTGGGTGGGCACAATTAGCTGGATGACTTTTCGATTCATTTCATTGTACAGGTTGTGGATTTGGCTTTTTTATGCGTCCATGTTTTGTAGAAGTGCGACTGAATTTAAAGTTCTGGAATTAAAAAATTCAGCATATCAAACAGGTTGGTTCCGCCCTGACAACCTAATTTTTGGAACTTTGAAAGGTAGAAATGTTGGTAGACCTTTTGTATGTAGATATGAAAGGCAGTTGTCGTTTACTGTTGCAAAACTCCAAGGCAAGAAATACTTCAAGACCCTCCAGAAGGCACGCTATATTTCAAGTAGACTTCAGCGTATATGATTATCTTTATGAATTTAGAATTTTGACATATTTTGTGACTCCCGATTGTTACTTTTTCATTCGTGGGCTGATGTTCAGCCCTGGAACTCGTCTGAAAAGTATTCTGTCGTTAACACTGATTGAAAAAAATTTCATAGATTTTCTTGGTCAGAAAGGAAAAGTGATGTAATTTCCGTAATGTCTGTTATTGTCCGTCGTTGAATAATTTATTGTGACCGCAGTTCACAGATTACTAGCTAGTAAATATAAGCAGCAACGTTCGACATACAATAATACTGTAATGCACTGCTGACCACCACTCCAGAAACTCGACCGTGACTGCTTCTGGGATCGCTTGGGTTGCCGTTTTGAAATGGAGGCAGCATGGAACGAGAAAATCATTTTTGTAGTCTTTTCCAGACTCCTAGATTGTTGTTGTTACCTGTACAGTCTGGGGGTCTTGTTATGGGCACATCCGTTAGCAAGGTATTTATTTTGAATAGGAAAGTAGCAATTGGTCGTCGGCATTTTGTTTTTTGAAGAATCCTTCACTTAGACGCATCTTGTCGTCCCAAGCTATCCCAGATACCCTAGCGGACGAAGCTCGTACCCAGGTTACACAAAAATTCTGGAGTGCGGAATTTAAAGATAAGGCAAGATAAATTAAGTTTGAGTTCGCTTTAATTTTAATTGTGTAAAATATTGGACGGTAACTGTTATTTTGTTGTATAGCCGGCCGTTTCGTCGAGTAATACTGGGGAAAACATTTTCCAGATGTCCTTTTTTAACGAAATTAAATGCTTGTAATCAAATGCTAATAAAGTTTTGTACAGTACCTTATTCACTATTGAAAGCTGCTTCATTTACCATTCATTTGTTTCGAATTGAGTCATCCCTCGTAAATAGGCCATATTCATATTCTCGGTAATGGACTGGAAGTAGCTTGCGACGGAGGCTAATGCGCGCGGGAAGTCTCTTTTTAATGACATTTCCCCGCATGAGCCTCCATTCCAAGCTAGTTCCAGTCCAATACCGAGAATACGAATATGGGCTATTACTGCGGAGCGCCTGGACAAACACGCCAACTGCTGAATCAACGGTTGCGTTTATCGCTGTTGCTGGTCAATAATCCTTTTATTCGACCTCTCGGAAAACAGTTACCCACTTAAACAGGCTGCATGGGCTAAGTCTGTGGGTTTCTGTTTTCTTTTTCCCAATGTTCGTTTAATGTGGTAGGAATTATTAGTAAGGTCTTGAACTGTGCTGAGTTCACGTGTTATAGACCCTATTGGTAAATGGCTGCCAATTAAAAATTCTTTTGTAAGTATTAAAATCAGCCCAACTAACCTTGTTTTTGAGTTGATAATTCAAAAGAATTTTTACTCTCAAACGAGGTTAGCTGGGCTAATATAAATGCATACAGAAGAATTTTAAATTGACAGCCATTTATGAATAGGGTCTAATGAACGGTGCAATAATTTGAACTAAGTTAGATGGCGTAGTTCCCACGGGACTCCTTTATTTACCTCGGTAGTTGAATGTCGAAGCAATAAATTTTACTGGTCAAGGTAATTGGAGTTGTTTTCTTTGCTCGTACCAGGCTCCTACTCCCGTATGTAAGCTTTCTTACATACTTGAATCAAAGATCTGTCGGACGCTAGAAATTGTTTTTGCTTCAGCAGTGCTTGCGCTTTCAGAGTTTCCAAGATCACAGTATTGTTTTGCGCGGAAACCAAGAAGGATTAACACAGAAAGGTCGATTCTTTGAAGCTATCTCTTACTTCTGTACCAGAGCTGAGGAAGCTGTTCTGATTCTCGTCTCCAGCGCTACTCGGTTTAAAACGCCGAGCACGTGACCAAAAGAAACGGAGGCTCTGGGGGACGAGAACGGATGTTGTCATACGCGAGTATTTAACATTTCAAATTTATCATTTACCCAAGGCTTAAGACGCTTTAGATCAGGGGCTTCGTAACGGTGGTGTAAACCCGTATCATGGCGGAAGGTTACGCTATTTTTGCTTGCTCCAATGTAAAGATCTCTGTAAAATGACGGTTCATTCAGGGATAAGCAAAAATCATTTATCAACAAAATATTTCAAGTCCCGACGCAAATTAACGTCAACTTTATTTTACTTGGTAGTCAACGAATATCTGAATATTCATAATCCCCCCAATACGGTGCAAATTTCACCGTCACCCGAATATCTAGCATGTGGCGATACTAACATTATGTTTGAATTTGCACATAGTTTCATTCGTATTATTTTCGAAGAAGTGCGTCAAAGTCATTTTATCAGTGCAGAATGATTTGGTCTTTACTCTCGACCTGGATGATCACAGGTAACCAATTCAGGCAGTGTAAGATATTTCATTATCATGAGTTATTTGTATCCAGCTTACATTAATTTTGCAAAAGGAGCTCGAGGGAAAGACTGGCCTGTCGTGATGTTTCTAAAATCTTAACGTTGTAGTTAGACCTTGGGTTTAAAGGTTCCATTTGAGTGGAATTTACTAACTGGCCGCAAACTAAGGTCACTTAATTGGAACCTCTACATTCAAGTAGCATGCATATGTTGACCTTTAAAACAATGTGAGTGTAAGTTATCCATTGGATGGTGTTACATAAATACGTTAGAGCTCTTTACTACTTGATAATTCCCCGTTTGTGTCCAAATAAGTCTTGCAAAAGGAAGTGGTGTTCAAAGCTTTTAGCATGTCTCAATCCCTCTAACTGCATTTCTCCAACCTTAAAACCGTTTCATGTACACGCGCATTTTTCTTCTCTGGAATTGCGCATCGTCGGTTTCTTGGCATACAGCCATTCGCCGATAGTTAGCTGCCCCGTCCGCTTCACCATGTTCACCGTCCGGTGGTCGGGGGTCTATGTCCCTTGGGGGTATTACTCCGATGAGTTCCTGCGATGCTAGTGTTTCAGGGCGATTCTGATTGTGATCCCTCGGTATTGACCCCTGTATTTGATGCGCCTGTGAATTTTCCCCGCTGACACCTTGATTTGGAGAGGATTGGCGCGGTTGCTGGAAGTTGTCGATTATGTTCCTTTGGGATCCATTGGAAGAAAGCTGTTCGGTGGAATTCAAATTGCTGACTTCTCCGTCCTGGCAAGCGAAAATATAACAAATTACATAATGCATAACTAACTATAAAGCTTTTCCGTCGTTTCGTAGCATGTATAAAACCGACTTCAGTATTGCCCAAGTTTGTTATCCCATGGCCAGAAAGACTTGTGGGCGTGGAAGGACGCACGGTTGATAGCGGAATGTCTAGCCCATCCAAAGAGACCAGCGCTTTCAAACAGGCAAACGTGACAGTCTCCGGTGAGATCGGAGAAGATTTATGCATGGCTATATATCGAAGGGAAGAACAGGCCAGTCAGGGAAAAATTGTGCGCCACAAACAAATACTTACAACGGAAATATCCTGAGTGAAATATCTCATTCCTCAGTTCGTCATTGCCAGTAGTTTTTTCCTGACCAATAGCAATGTGGGCTTTGGATTCCGGAAAGCTCCATTGTCCCTTATCGAATTAGCGATTTCCAAAGCGGTCATTCGACAACAAAACCACCAGAATCCTTAACTTTTCCTTTTCTCTCATATTAATTAGGGCAATTGTTGTTTAAACCCCCATTGCGGCCTCAAATTTAAAGGGAAAGAAAACGAATTCTAGCGGTTGTAGTCCAATGTCATTCTGTAGGAACTGATCGATTTGTTCCATCATAATTGCTCCCACGGGTGGACGTTATAATTTGGAATTTCAAGAGTTTTACGGTCTTTTACTCTTGCACCACTCCCAATTTCTCTATTTAAGCGGTAGACCAAAGGTCATGTTTAGCTTCTGTTTGCTTCAATTCGTGCCGGATACAACCGTAAAGTGAAAATAAATTTTTCACAAACCTTACATGTTCCGAAGACCATTTCCTTGCTTAAACACGTATGTAGTGATATATCGGCTATTTCTAAGCAAAACATGTGTCCATTTTGTGTAATGTTTTGGCATTCATTCTCAATCAACTTCGCACCCAGATGTTGTTATGCCCTAAGTGTTTCCTACTTTTAAACATCGAACAAGGACAAACAGAACATTATCATGAAAAACCTTATGTTTCCCGTCACGTTCACAGGTTCAGAATTTGATATCAAGTTCAGTAAGGAAAAAACGCGAATGGATAATATACGCGCCTCAACGAGAACGTCGCCAGACAAAAGACTTACTGAGCAGAGCAATGGATCCGCACGTCCATTTTACACCATTGCACATTTCGTAGCAACCTTTGCAAATCACCATGGCCGTTTTCCAAGTTTTTTTCTGGAGAACGTGAGCCGACTGCAGCTAATTTTTCTTATTTCTATTTGGAGCTGAACGCGTTCGTAGCTTAATCAGAAGTTTCAAGTTTTTATAACGACAGACAGACGGAATAAATCTAGACGCTGCGAAATTCTGAAGTCGAATGTAAGCACATTTTCTAATAGGCTGTCGTCCTCGCCCTGTCGTATATGCGCACGGCTCCTGTAATTTCGTGACAATTTACTTTTGTTCAAGTTTTTCTAGGCCAACGCATCACCTAACATCACTTAGCAATGGAATTTTGAACTACAGTTGGACAGCGAAAGCTAAATAAACTGTACATGGTTTGTCATGCGTTTTCAAATCGAAATTATTGATGTCTCGCCAGAAGTATTATTTTCTGGAACTGTAGCACTACGGGGCCACATTATCTGAACCGCTTATGATGACAATGTATTCAAATGTCCATTTCTAATGACTAGGTGATTTGCATAAATGTCAAGTTTTTGAAAGTGCAAATATTTTTCTGTCACCTCTTTGTTGGAAAATTAATCGCAACGCTACAGAAATGCACGGACTGTCTTTGAATGCAAAGTTTGGGAGTATAGCGTGACAGATATATTTTGAACAAAGTCTCCATTTGTGACGTTTCATTTCTTCTTTCAATATACCGATAAAAATTTCAGGAAAATGAATAGCAAATATTTATTTAATGATTTTCCGTTCCAAGAACCGGTTTTTAATTACTTTCCTTGCCCGAGGAGTTGTCCTTCATTTTTCTCAAGCGAGCAATATAGAGGTACTTAATATCGTTAACATAATCTTTCTTCAAATCCTGCGCATTAAATGTGACTTTCTTGCCTCCATATTGCCAGCCGCTCTTGAAAACATCTTTTGCTAGAAAATAAAGAATCGATGCACAAGGCTAAACGCTACTAACATCTCAGCAATATTGGCATGGGAATTCTCTCATTGCATATGAAGTATAGTATTTAATTTTTCGCAAAAATACAGAGTCATAGATGTGTGTGTAAGAAGTTTATTCGAAATCTACACCATATGGAAATGTTATTTGAACACAGCCGGGTGGAACTTTGAATGAAAGAGAACTAAGGAACTTTGGTTGCGAAGGGCGTAGTTTTTTCGGCAGGAACTCCCGATCAAACCACCGACAAACAATCCCATATCTTGTTTCAGTCACCAAATCTTTTGAAAAAAAAGTACTTACTGAACATCATACTTTATTGAAGCACTGTTTAACATATTGCAGGCCAAGCGATAAAACGATTCTAAGGTTACTAAGACACAAGCGTCTTCGCATAAGCTATCTAAGAACGCCAAAAACTTCTTTTGCGGGCGCAATAAATTAAGGTTGTACCCACAAGCGAAAGTGAATGTATATAGAAAAACATCATTCTGTTCGGCTTCTCGTTAAAGCTATTAAGTCACGACTATTGTATTGACACGCTCATTTATAGTACTCACAACACGTTCGTCCGAATAAACGACCGACAACAACGAAAAAAAATAACGGCGCCGTATTTCATACCTTTAAATTCCGCGGAGCCGTTAAGCGGGCTTCGTTCTTGTCTGTGTGGATATTTGCACTGCTTTTCAAGTCTCTCTGCATTGATTCACCGATGTTATTCGTCACGGATGCGGCTTTCTTTCCATCCTGAAGGATGTCCCGTTCTAAATTTTCTCTTTTTCCTGCCATACTTCCTTACTATTGTGATATGGTTTATCTACAAGCGCCTTTCGGAGATTAGAAACTTGTGATTAAGAGTGATGTTGAAATCCTTCATTCGATGTCACCAAGCATCGACGATCTGAGCGAAATACATGGCGATATAAGCACAGCTGCGCTTTTCCGGGACGATAATTCATGCGTAGTCGCCCCCTTTTATGTAAACAATGCTTTGTCTTGTAACTGAAAATTCGCTAGACAAAAACTAGCCACTTAGTGTCTTGAATATAGAACAAACTTGGCATATATTAACTACATATCCTTTCGACATTGATAAGTCCAAGCAGGTACACTTTATTTAATCGCTCGTTTTAACTGCATGCACTGATCAATATGAAAGTTTCATGCTCAGTCTCGCAGTGAAAAAAGCGATTTTACTGTCGTACGTCAGCTCACACAGCACCAAATTTTCTCAATGTTTACTAAATTTACAGCTCTTGCTGTGATGTCAAGATGGGATGTTTATAATGTACATACGTGTTCATGGTTTACAAAAGTCTTTGAAAATCTACCGCAGGGCTAAGGTAGTTTGTTTTTGTTCCCGACAGTAAACTATAGCGAATAGTCCTTTGCAAAGCCCCACAATATCGACAAGATAAAAAGCTTCACTGAGAAAATAAAACGAAATTGCATGCGCTATATTTCGTTGCTGTAAACAACCTGGCAAATTTTCTTCCAACGAATACTGTTCTAGTCAAAGTGATGAGGTGACGGATCGAAACAGAAGTTGTGTAGGGGTGTGTGTACATCAATGAATCATAATTAAAGTTTTTCCAATGTAAATGAAGACTACTTCGAAGTGTCAAGTCATCAGTTCAGTGCATGCTTTTGACAGGTGCGAGAAATTCCCAGGTATTTTTTTTTTGAATATTAGATGTGGAGATTTTCTTTTAAAAACAAGAATTTTAGGCATTCAAGCTAAGAAATTAAAGACAAAACTTGTTGCTTTAAAGAACGTAACGACAACAGTGAACATTATAAACTTAAATTACGCAAAAATTGCATGCCGTATTCGAATATTTGCAACCAGGACAGATTTCATGAAACTGTTTTGGCCGAGTCCAGTATGAAAATCAAATGATGAATGCGTTTAATGTGTAATAACATAAAAAAAAAAGTCATTACACATAGAGCTGCTTAAAGATTTAAATGCCATCAGCTGTACTTTTCTTCTGACCCAGTGGCCCTCACGTAATGTTACTCGCGGTGTTTGGAGCAAACACACGCTGCTTTGTGTTGCATGACTGCCATAACTTATATTATGGACATCTTGGAGATAATTTTAATGATTTGCCTGAAGTGAAGCTCGATTTCGGAAGAACTCAATGGATTTAATGGCAGTCAAAATAGCGCCATTCTATATACTATATTAAGTAAAAGCAAGGAGGTTAAACTATAATTTTGCATCGTTAGCGTAAAAACCAAACTTAAGCCCATTCCGCGTTGCCGGGGGGGGGAGGGGGGGGCTGAAAAGGAAACTTTTCATATGTTTATTTTAATATTTGCTATTTGGCTTGCTAATAGTTCTACTATAACAAGCAGACAAGGATAAATTCTTTGTCTAATGGTACAGCTGTTGTAAGTTTTATTATGGAAATAGTTGGCAAGAACCTTATATTTTCGATTGCATTTTTATTACTTGTTAGTTGACATGAGGTGAAGACAGTAAGCGGATTGTTCTTGCATATAATTACAGATTACATTGTCGCTAAAATGGGAATAAAGAATTGACAATAACAATATTGCGGAACATTCAGGTGAACTAATTTGACGAGACAAGGCGTAAAAATGTAGAGATATGCAAATTTCTTCTAAGCTGCGGGAGAGAATTCATCCCTTATCGCGCTGACCGAAATACATAAACATTATTTTCGAACAGATAGATAATTTGTATTCAGTTGGACTGATAGATATCTCCTAAAAGATCCTTTGAATAGACTCGCTCTTGTGGCTGTCTGGTTAAATGATAAATACCCAAGATGGGAGCACCCGGCCAGCGTGAATCACACAAAACGCCAGCTTTGATACGGCTTCCGTTGGAGTCGTGGAAAGTTCCTGAATCCTTATCGCAGTCACATTAACGTTCACTGGCGTCAGTCCATGCCCTAAATTTAGCTCTGCAGGGCAGAAACATCTGTTAATGAAATGTTAAATGGAAAGAATGGAAAGAAAATAGAACCGTCAAGATCGCTTCGTATGGGTTGAACTCAAGCCAGTAGTATCAGTAATTCGTGTATTGTGATCGTCTGGATTTGAGGGTAGTTCTGAAAAGAAGTCAATTTTTGGTGACTGACGTTTTGACAGCCTGGGTGGAAGTCATCTTTGGAGTCAAGTGAAAAGTGGAAAACTATTTCCTTAAATCCCTTTCGTTAAAAAAGCTTCTCGAGAAACAGTTACGGTGTCGCAACTTTAGCGATCAACATCCCAGCGAAAACCTGCGCTCACCTGGACTACACTTGACGCTTAAAAATGGCAGACATCGTCCACACATTCCCGTGTCCTCGTCTGTTTTCCATAACATTTAGTGATTTCTTTCTGTTGGAGCAAAGCTTCAAAATTCCGTATGGCACCTTTGCGAATCTGATTCAGATACTAAATTTATTTAAATATTGCCTGACGTGATAGCTTGTTTAGTGGCTGAAATCACGTCATATCGAATGCCAGTTTGAACTGCGGGAGGAGAGAGGGAGGGAGAGATAGAGGAGGGCTGGAGAATTACATGGTAGCGTGTGTCCGCTGCCCGATGGCAAACTTTAAATTCCCCCCCCCACCCCCCACCCCCCCGCCCTCGCGTAAAACAAAAAAGTGCACAACATTTTGTTTTTGGCTTTCGTGTGACATGACGTTTCCATGGCAGTCATGCTTCTTGAGTTTCATACACCACAAAATACTTTCTTCCTAACAAGTCCTATCCATTCCTGGTGTGATATTTATCTCTCGTTAGGGTTCTGCTGCTCGCGGAAAATCCCGATCACGCAAATCAAATTCGTGGCAAATAGTTAGAGGGCGTTGGTCATTTCATGATGGGCAAAATCAGTGTGTAATGTAGAAAAAAAACGTAGGGATCTTTTCCATTCAAAAAGGATTGACTGACCCAATTGATTTGTACGCGACCAAGAGACCATGATCTTATTTTTTCTCTTGACGCGACACAGCCAAGTGCGTAACAAGCCAGAGTTATTACCTTATTCCAATTTCAAGAAGATATCGAATTTATTGTATCGAGATATTTACACTATAAGCGCATTCGATATATCCATGTAGATAGATGAAAGGTTGATATCAGTTATCATCGACTTCAGTATTTTCTAAAGGGCCTGCTGGCATTATCAGTTCTTTATTGTAGAGGTCGACCGGATTTAGAATTGAATGTACCACGAGAGGTAATAATTAAACATTACTTACACAAAACCATTTTCATTTGCTTATCTAACATCCCGCAGCGGAGACCATATTCAGCTAGAGTCGAGATAATCGGTTAGCTATTGTCAAAGGCTCTTAAAGATTAGAATTTGACAGAACTTAGCAAGCAACATCAAAAGTTCTAAATGGTCGGAATACACAATAGATCACGATATTAAAGAGGATGGATTACGCAACGTTCTTGACTTTGTCGCTCAAGAAATGTCTTCAGGGCAAGTCATAGTAATTTAACAATAACTGTCAAGGCTCCGGATTCTTAGCCGTTTTGTGAGAACCACTGTTCCCTGTTGAGATTTGGAATGACCACCGGAGTCGATCCCAAATATGGCTAGAAATCAAAGCTAATAGCCCCAAAGACGATCAGATTTTTATGTTTGTCGAATATAGTAAGTTGATATCCTTTAGAATTAGCGGTGCTACTGACTTCAAAGGAAATTTTAAGGATCTAGACGGAAGTTCCTCTCTTTTATCCTCTCAATTAAGCCTACCAAATGTATACTTGAATGTATGGCAAAAATGAAATTATCATCAGACATTGTTCAAGTACAGTTTCGAATTCAGCATCTTTTTTCTGAGTTTATTTATTTTGTAGAAAACAGGCAATATGTGTATATACTGCTGGATTCTATAAACATCGCTCAATTTCTTGTTTAAAATAACTCAGTTTTTCCTTTAATTTTTGCCGCTGTATTTTGTAAACCAAGTCCAAATTGAGCGGAATGACTTAAAAACTCGTTTTCAATAAAAGTGATATGTAATTTATGCTCTCCGGATACAAAGCTAGATAAACAACTTGATCGGTTTGCAACTATTTCAATGCAAATTTAGAGCACCACTGTGATAGCTTTTTATTTTTGTTTTATTTCGATCATAAAATGAACTTCGAATCACCTTATCCGGCCTAACAGCCAATTCAGTGTCTTTGTACGTCTTAGTAAAACACAATCGATGATGTGTTGGATTCTTAAGCGGCCTGCGTATCACAAGTCTGTGTGTAAAGATTTCGAATGCAATACTTTTGTTCAAAATTTAAACTTTGCCAAACTGAAACGCAAAAGGGCCATTAATTTTTTCAAGAGGGAAATTTTCCACCTGGAAATAAAAACACAAATTAACATCTCTGCTGGCACGAATATTTGTACGAAGTGTTTAGTGTATAAAATCTTTCAAAAAAATCTTTCGCTAGACTTGGTTTACCCAACATCATCTGGATAATTGAAACATTGTATTGGATTGTACATTAACGCAACTTTAAGGCCCGGTCTATACTACGTCAGGGAAATTTGAAAACGGCGTTTTTGAACTCACTCTGAAAACGGGTCCAATATTTTCCAACCACACTACGCAGGAGAAATTTGAAAACGTAGCAATCACCGGCCATTTTAGATATGTGTTTGAGGAAAACTCGCGGAGGGAAAACACATGAAAAGCTCCGTTTTCAAAATGTTTCCCGTCCACACTAAAACACAATGCCGGTGTTTACAAATTCCCCCGATTTGAAGAACGTTTTCGAAAAGGTCTATTTTCGTGACGGATTAGCGTGGACGGTAGGTTTATTACTCGGTAGACTGAATAAAGCTGCGTTTTCAGATTTCTCGCGCGTAGTGTGGACGGGCCCTAAATTATATATCTTCCGCTCAAAAGTTATAGTTTAACTTAACAACAGGATTTTGTTTTCCAGTGAGCGACTTCTCCTTGCAAATCGTCATTTTGGCGTCAGTGTTTTAAGCGGCACGCGTTTTAGTGCTAAAAATGGAGCGTATGGTTGATTGTCAATAACCAATGATGGCGTCGATTCAGACTAGCGACGACCATCTTCACGGCTTTACTGGTTTACTTATAGGATGTTGTTTTCGCAAGTCTCAGGTGGATATATTTGACTCCCCAACCTTCAAGACCTTCGAGGGAGATCGAGAACGGGCGGTTGAAGGTATAAGGATCGATAACGAAAAAGCTGACCGGAAACTAGGGAACTAAACGGTTTGTGTTTGACTTTCAATCAGGCTTTTTACAGCGTATAAGAGCTAAAACTGATAAGATACTTTGTCAATATAGTAAAGCGTAACAGATCTGAAGTGAAAAGAATCAAACAAAGAAAACAACAGAAGCTATTTCAGTTTATGTATTGGTGTCAATGATCGTGGAGACCTTTGGCTCAGATGACTTTGAAAAATGAGTTTCGCTGGTTAATTCAAAGAAATTGTCCTAAAGGAATAGTAAAATCACTTTGAATTAGCGCGAGGTTCGAGAATAATCGAGGCTTTGAGTTCCAGAGCTGATGGTAAAATTGATGTAAATGACGTAAGTATAAATCCAATGACAAACAGGGTTGGTTTGAATTAGCGTGAGATTCGAGTAACTTGGGGTTTTAAATTATCGGGTCTCGGGAGTCAACAAGGTATGCATCACAATTAGGACTGCAAACTGATTCATTCTTGATGCGACTTCTTGCTGGCAGATCACTTACAAAGTGATACAATGTCTGATAACTAACTTATACTGAGAATAAACCAGTATAACCGAGTTATCTCGAACCTAGACCTCACTCTGTTTGACGCTTGGTCGTGGGAGATCTGAGTTCCGGATTAGGCGGGGCAAAATGATGAGCGGCTCTGTACCTCGCGGTACAGGATTGTCGGAGGCGACCTTTGAGGGTAATGGCTTCCGTGGGGATTTAAATCGCGGTCTCTGTATCTTGTTGGGTTTATTTTGTTCAGTATGGCTGTAAAATACAATACAACCGTTGCAAACAATACGTTGCGGTGTTTGGCGGCTTTCCTAATTGTTTAGTGTTACTTGTTCACACTAAACCAAAAGGACAGTGAAAAATTATTGGAAAGGACTTTTGGAAAGTCTAGTTCACACATGCATGAAGGAAGGATCACCATTATCGTCATCGCCATCATAATGACATCATCATGGTCGTCGTCATCACCATCATCGACGTCATCATCATTACCGTCGTCGTCGTCATCATCATCATCGACGTCATCATCACCACCGTCGTCGTCATCATCATCATCGACGTCATCATCATCACCGTCGTCGTCGTCGTCATCATCATTATTACTGTTATCTTAATTTGAAAATTTCAATCAACAGTCATTATCAGTAATCGTTATTTACCTTCACGGGAAATGCAGGAAGAAAACGAACGGTAACCTTTGCTTGGCCCTGGAATTAGGCCAGTAGGTGTTAAAACGTTGTACATCTTAAAATAATAATGACACAACTTTGCTAAAATGTGGAATTGTTCTTAGCATCTTGTAAGGCCTGCTAGTCGCCTGAAACACAAACCAGATCGAGCTGGAATTTGGAATGTTGATTTTGAAGGGGAGGAAAACCGGAGAACCCAGAGAAAACCCTTAGAGCAAAGCGAAAACCAACAACAATCTCAACCCACACGTGTATGAAAGAAATATACTAAATTTGCGCTTTTTTGACATTTTATTATGCGGGGAAATGGATAGAATTTGTATCATAACACCAAGGAATGAGATCATAACATTAAGTAATGAGATTTTATGACAGTCTGAATTTTTAAAAGAATAAGAAGATTTCTATGGAAAAAGTTGTTGGAGAGCAAGGTCTTGCTCTCCAGCAACACTTTCCATACAAATCCTCTAAATTTTCCGAAAATTCAAGCTGTCGTATAAACGTACTCTTTAATGCCAGGGGCCTCAAACTTGGGCATTTTGGTATTTTCGATGCGCTCTTTCCATTTCTGGCATTCTTTAAGTTATAGCTCATAATATGAAAATGTCTCGGAAAAATTTGGTCACGTGTCCCCAGCTGTAAAGGGCCCATTGAAGCCGACACGGTGAATCTAAGGGAGGAGTTTGCCATCCGTCAGTCAATCAAATGGAATCTTTTCTCACGTGAACATAGTTTCGTTGGCAGTAGTTTCAAGATTTTTCAGACGGTTGTATTTAACATGGAGCATTTTAGGACGGGTTTCGTTGTCTTTGGCCTCGTACTCTGCATGATTTTGAAGTCAGGTAGCCAAGAAATACGAGTTGATGGCGACGATTTTGTCGCGTACAACTTAAGCTCGATGCCTTGGTTATCACGGATCAAGAAACATTCTCTTATGCTTGATTTCAAGACGGTTCATCCAAGTGGCTTGCTAGTTTATATTGGAAGTGAAATGGAACAGGCTGATTTCCTCATGCTTGATTTAGTTCGTGGAAAGCTCAGGTATGAAGTCAGTTTTACTGTAGAATTGTAAGGTTTATGTTTACTTTTGTACACTTACGGATGAACAAAAAATGTAATCCACTCACTCTATGGCTAAATCACTCTTTCCACTAGTTGAAAACAGTTCTTAATATCACTGACACAGACAACCATGGGTTATCAAAGGACGAAAAATCGCATAAATAGGGTTTTGTTGTGCAGGTTGTTCGAGCTAGCAGAATAAACAAATAATGGCATCGAATTACGATGAAGTAATATTCAGTTATTTATAGCAATTCGGAGACGATGCATTGCCCCTGCATTGCACATTAGTAAGGTAATTTTGAACGTTTTAATCTTCAAAACGTCTCTTTAATTACAATTTCAGGGCTTCACACAGCGAAACCTCTGACAAAATTACACGAGAAAGAAATTAAATGTGCCTCTGATCTTTACATGATCCTACATCTACCGATGTTATCTGAATACAATTTACGACACGCTAATTTAATAGACTAAAAAGCCTTCTTTGCGACTTTACGGCTCTTCGAAACCACGCTTATTTGTTTTGCAATTACCAGAAATGTGTATTTATTTTAGATAAGGCAGCAGTCGCTTTCAATGTTTCCAGGTTTTTTACAGTATGTTCTGTACGTCACCATCGTCTGAAACATTTTGAAAACATTTGCTTAAGTTTCAATTAAGCGGCAGCAAATAGTTGAGCAGGATTAACAATCTTTAAAACAACAAGTTGATTGGAAAGCATCTCTTTGGTTTAAAACTTATCTCGTATATTTCAATCCCTAAAGTGGTCTGTATTTAAACGAAACATCGTGGGCAACCAGGTTTTTTTCCGTTCCTGTTGCTTTGAGCATTTCCCGGTTTGAGTAGTTGGGCGGTAGTTTCAAAGTGTTTCCTTTCTTTATCATAAGTGAATCTGAAAATCATAACCTCTTTATTAAATTTACTCAGTGGTACCAGAAGTACAAAAAGCCATCTTCATTTTTCTTTCCATCTTTTACATGCAAACAAGAAGCTGCACAATTTCCTCAGGGAATGTAGGGGAGGGGGGGGGGGGGGCATGCCCAATATCTCAGTTATGCACTCTGAGATATATTTTTTGCACCTTTGATGAACAGTTTGGGGCTTCTAATGACAGATTTTAAGAGTGTTTCTACGCAAAACGTCCTAGTTGAAAGGGGGAGGAGTCCCCACCCCCCCCCCCCCCCACCCGCCATTCCATGCAAAATCTCCTAAATCCACCCATATTGAGGGGTAAGTAGGGGTGAAATGGGAACTGGTATTTGCCTATTTTTTTCACCAGGACAATGAGATTTGGGTCACTGGGACTGGAGCTGACAAAAAACGAATGGGGATGGGACTGGGATATGAGGAAAAAATGGCTGAGAAATGGAATTTATAACCCTCTCACCCTCTCCAGGACCCTAAATATTTTCTTTCAAATCTAAATTATAACCGACTATTGATGCCAACTTTGACTATAGATGCAACTTTAAAGCCTTTGAAAGAAAGACACTTGACAAAATGTTGTTGCATAATATAACTATTAAGATACCGCTAAAAAAAATCCATTTCATTAAGTGCCTTTTCTCT
The DNA here is from genome assembly GCF_042242905.1 of Orbicella faveolata. NCBI lineage: Eukaryota > Metazoa > Cnidaria > Anthozoa > Scleractinia > Merulinidae > Orbicella > Orbicella faveolata. Next base: position 33,894,706 of record NW_028301536.1, on the reverse strand, counting down.
GGATGGGATTTGTGGTGAATTTAAGGATTAATTGTTGTGGTTAACCATACAAACTAGAAGTTATTGATTTTTTGCTGCACCATACTGTATTACAATTTCTGTCCAGGTCAAAGTTGTTTTCTTACGATTTACAAATCTTTGTCTCCATTTCTGTAGTACATATACAAATATTCTGTTGATAGTTCCACCCTAAAACACATTTTATTGGCCAGCCCTAAGGCCGTACCCTCTCCTTGAGGAAGATTTTCCTACAGTCGATACGTCCACCGGCCCCTAACTTCTTTTCCCTGAATTAGTGTATCAGTATGTGTTATCAACTCTATTAGTCCAACGCTCTAAGGCGGATCAAATGAAATAGCTCAAATGAAAAGAGAAATTATTAATGGTAACCTTGGAATACCGTTGTGGAATAAACACACCCATCAAACCGGGCCAACTGAGAAAAAGGGCTGGGTTCGCCTGATCAAAGTGCACCCGCTCCTGGGGGTGGTCCCCTTGGATCGTTCACACCCAGCCTTTATCTCCAAATTATCCGGTCAGACCAGACCGAAACGGACGTTCCATTTGAATTTCGACCGAAATTTCCGGACTTTTTGGCAAAATAGAAAGCACCCCTGGTTTTTGCTTAATTCGCCACCGTTTTGGCTTTTGAAATTGTCGTCGACAGTTCCAGTCAATGAAATGCAGGATAAGTCTGAGATAGGATTTTTGGCGACTTGAGTGTACTAGGGAGGAAACTTGCGAGTCAGTTTGGTCACCCAACGCAACTCTCTGCGCAAGTTCAACTTGCGGCTACTTACTTGCAACTACTTGCGAGTCCGTTTGGCCAGGGCTTAAGCAACGAAGAAAAGCGGCATTTAAGTTTCCCCCTTCCCTCCCGTTGTTAAGCATACAAGATCAGCCAATGGTACTTCTACACGTCATGAATGATTATCAGTGATCAAATCAGGTATTCATTTCATTGTGCGTTTTCTCTCATTACAGAATCACTGTAAACCTGGGTGACGACCTTGCCACTGCAACAGGTGATCTTTTGCTTGACGACAACTTGGCAGATAATTACTGGCACACAGTAAAGTTGAAGCTGGTCGGGAGGCATTTGAATGTTAGCCTTCGCGGGCAAAAATACCACACTATATTGCGCAGTGAATACTCCAGGCTTGACATTAATGCAGGCTTCGTTTTCGCTGGTGGAGTTCCTGAACACACATTCAACATTCTTCAAAGATATAAGCCATCTACAAATCTCAGTGGTTGTCTTCGAGACGTGTATTTCGACAAACGGAACATATTGGCAGGCCAAACGCAGGCTGATGGAGAGGGCAGGGTGTTTGGTTCCCCGCAAAAAATTTGCCGTCATGTACATTTTGCAACGCTAAGTTTTCAGCATCAAAAAAGTTACCTTTTCCTTCCGTCGCCGACGACAGACAGACATCACTTACGTATTAATATGCGATTTCGTACTTACTTTGCAGACGGAATTTTAGCGGTGAAAGGGTTGTATCCCCATAGATATGTTGGTGTTTCCCTGGTAGAAGGAAAAATGTTTCTCCAATTTCGGCAGTCAGTGAGAGATGCGGTGATTCAGATAAGCCAAGGGGAGGGTTTGAACGATGGCGAGTGGCATGATCTCTCCGCCGTTGTCGGCAAAGCGGAGATGAAACTCAAAGTTGATCAACTACCAGAATTAAGACACGAAAATCCACTCCTGAATCAAACTAAACGTTTCCGCGAAATCTTCATCGGATCCCCCGACAGAGGCCCGAACTTCTTCGGATGTATTCACGATTTGCATGTGGATGACCGCGTCGTCGATTTAGAGCGTATACCATTTGGTTACATTCGAGGAACCGTACACAACCAGTGCAACATTTCAAGCCATTGTTTTCCAAATCCATGCTTACACGACGGTACGTGTAGCGAGGCACGGTCTGGGGTACGCGCTTTCTCGTGCAATTGCCAAAGGACATTTTACCGTGGGGCTCGCTGCGAACGACCCATTTACTTAAGAACCTGCCAGGAGTACAAGAATCTTGCCCTGGCTAAAGACGCCTACTGTAAAGTGGACCCGGACGCTGAAGGACCTGCAGGCCCCCTGAAAGTGCTTTGCAACGTGACTGATGAAAACCAGGTGGTATCGCTCATCGATCATAACAAAATTGGATCTCAGCTTGTTGTGTCTGCAGATGTTAACTACAAGGATCTAGTATACATCCATTATGTAAAATATCAAGATGACCTCGAAGGGATCAAGGCTTTGATAGCACAGAGCGACCAATGTCGTCAGTTTGTGAGCTTCAAGTGTTTTGAGACTAAACTTATGCGTGCACCTGGGTTTCCTGTTCTTTGGGGAGGAGGGGCAGCGGTGAAAACAATAACTGACCACTGGCCAGGTGCGCCGGCGAGTAGTAACAAGTGCGCATGCGGAGTAAACGGAACGTGCGCAGATCCCAGACTGCCTTGCAACTGCGACATTGGGGACAAGACATGGAGAGAAGATAAAGGTAGGTTCCTTTCCCGCTAAAGATGAACATTACACAATTAGACTAGGAAACTCAAGTGAGAGAATTGTTAACAAGGACCGGCAAAGAAGAAGGCGAAGAAGGCGTAGAAGGCGAAGCCAATAATACATAGAAAACTTGTTTAGAATACACAGCAAAGAATAAAAATCAGAAACTTACAGACTATGGCATTTAAGCCATGAAAAGAAAAACAAAAGTCAATCTACCTTTGAAAGCCAATGTACATTTGACCATGGCGATTTTGCGGCGAATAAAAAGCAATGGGAGAATCAATCAGATGCATGGATTGCAAAATAATACGATGTGTGTCTGCTACTTACAGAATAATTTTGTTAAGCGTCTTTTTGTAAAGGAAACGTTTGGAATTCTCTTTCTAATAGAATGCTTCCAATTGGTTTTCTCTTAACGTAGGCTCCGAAGAGTGTTTATCTCCGCTAACACGTTCTGGTGACGAGAATGACATGGCACGTGTCTAGCTTCCCCTTGTAGCTCCTTGTCTCTTCCCAATCCCCTCTACCTTATAGGACTCTCTTAACATTTAGTAATTTGTGCTATATTTCTTTAAGGGTACGTTACAGACAAGGCCCACCTACCGGTAACTCTTCTGCAGTTTCCTTCGTCCGCCGCTCGATCGTATTTTACCGTTGGACCTCTAGAATGCTATGGTTCACTAAATAACAACAGTGAGTTGACGGACGAGATGGAACTCGAGGCCGCGCGCTTCTTCAATTCCTTGTGCCGGGTTGTGAATCCGACGACAACTGAACCCCTTCCCAGTACTTCTACTCCTGATTACACTGAGCGTGAGGTTAGGACAACTCGGAAAATTACAACGCCGGTGATCACCACGAACTATGACAAACCGGTTACCATGGGTACTAAATTATCCTTAACCGGTAAAGTCGCTGACGAGGTGTCGACATCACAGCCAACTCTTACAGATTTCAATACCCCTTCAGGTAATCCTAATGAAGTGACCTTGCCACTGAGTGAAGGTAACATAGGCCAGGAATCCTCTTCCACCACTTCCAGCTCTGCTGTGATTTCGTCAAGCGTGGCCCTTTCTGGCACACTGGTACTGAACAACTCGCAAACTCCAGGTGATTCCAACAATGGTTTGAATTCTTTTGGCCAGGATGAATCCACTGGCGTACAAAACTCTTACGTGATATCTTGGCAACTCGCGATGGCCTGGGCACTGTTGATTGTATTGTTTGTCATGGTTGTCCTGGGCGTTGGCTATGTTATTAAGAAACGAAGGGGCCGTCTTGAATGCGGCAATCTATTTGGAGTGAAGAAGAAGAAGAAACAGCGGATTTTGGCGGAAACGTACGGTTTTCCTGAGGTGAGGCTGCGTTCCCGCTCTGGTGAGTTGGATTTGTCAGACGTCCGTCGCTCCATCGAGGCTGGTAGTTACAACGTGAGGTCAGGAACGATTGCTTATGGGGAGTCGTTTTACATGTAAAAGAACTCGTGGGCTACATTGAGGTAAGGAGCGTTTGTTTAGTTAAGCATTTCATTGCAATCGAGATCCATTGTCAGCAATACTTTGTTATAGATTTAGCAAAAGTATGAAAGAGCTGTTTCCAATATCTTCTAAACGCTTGTAAACTATGCCCTTTTTCCAGAGGAAAACAGATAAAGCATTTCTGCACTGAGATGACGTCCAATTTATGGTTCATCCAAATTAATATTTCGTTTAATACTTTTGCTAGTAAGATTATTAAAGCAATTCAATAACATTCGTTGATCAAATCGTTTTAATTTGCTTGAATTATTTAAAAAGGGAGAGGTGTTAATGCCTACGGTTTGTAAGGAGTAAGCCAATGGAAATATACCGCGTCGCCTCGCAATCACAGTCAATTTTTTAAAGTAATCTTTTGGTTTTCTTTTTTCATTACAGTTACTTAACAAATTATTGGTTGATGTTGGATTTGAAACATAATTAACGTTATATATCTTCAGGATCAGAGAAATGTTAAGCGTTATCATTTGTAACAAACTGTTGCACGTGAGAGATTTTTTTATACGTTCTTTTTTAGGCAATGTTCTCTAAGTAAGTATTTTGCTAGCTTTGCCCTATTTCTAACAGAGACTTGCCTGGTAATGTAAGTGCATGAGGTCTTAAGATTGTCAATAATATTGTAAAAACGTGGTTCTTATGCGACCATATAAAGGTGTAAAATAAGGTGCACTTTATATTCAGTTTATTTATGTTAGTGTTATATTTTTCTTCATTGGTGCTTCCGATAAACAAAATAAAAATGAGAACAGTTATTTGCCTGTTACACCACAGGACCGTGTCACGTTTCGTTGGTATTAAATAACTGATTGCCATTTATTTATAATGTGTAATGTTAGGCGACGCCCACTATTAGTGGTAACGTTCGGTGTCGTTTTCAAGAAGAAAGTTACGTATAAATTGTCGCGTCGGCGATCGCGAGAACTGGGACGAGGCAAGCAGAAACGGGTAGAATTGAAGGCGTCTTTAGTGTTATGTTTTAACACTGGTTTTTCATTTTCATGGAATTGAAACAAGACACATTTCGTTTGAAAGGTTTTGCACCATTTCTCGTTTTCAAACCAACCTGGAAGACGATTTGAAAAGTGCCCATTTATTCTTTGGAGCAAATTAAAGTAATTACTTAATTATATTGAACAGCGCTCGTATGAGGCATTGCTAGACGTCCTTCGAAATACGTAGTCTTGGTTTGGCTACAGGAGACTTGCAGTGAGCCTTCTATATCTACGAATTCAGAAGCCAAGTAAATACGATGGTAAGCAACATGGACGTAATAGAGGAACACCTCCTGGGAAGACTTCAAGAAGAAATTTAAAATACCTCTTTATAAATTAAGGCATTCCAAACGGCTCTGAATGAAACTGTCTCCCCAGCTATAACCTCTTCGAAATCAGAAGTTCATATAATCTAAGTATTTATTAAATGGAAGAAGAACGTTTAGCGGACACTTTCTAATCAGGGTGTCAGTGTAATGATATTTCTAAAAGCTAAGGTCTTATCAATCAAAAGACCATGCAGTGGTCCAGTTGATTCAGTACAGTTTTTTTTTCCTTTTCAAAGTTTGATTTTTAACCCAACATGAGACTAACAAACACAAGTCTCTTTACTCTGCTTTACTGCACGAGAAACTCTCTAAGCAGGATATATGCACTCAGGAACACAGTCAGTAGTTACTTAAGTGTTTACTTCATCGTACCTGTGTACATTAGTACGGTATTACGGTCACCTCGTTCGTTACAACCCCTTTTGTTTGTCCCGGCGAAACTCTCATACATGCGGCCACCTCGTCACTACGGCCTCATTGTGCTAACGGCTACATTCTGAAATTCCAACCTGTATAATCCTTTATAATTTTATCCAATTAGTACGGCCACTCAAACCGAATACGCAATCAAATTGACCAAACAAAGCAAATATATATTTTGAAAAAATATTGAAAAATACTCTCTTTTATTCAAAGCGCCTGTAACATGTCATACCATTTGATGTTGCGCTGTATAGCTCGACCGAATACTGTGCCATTTCATCCAGGGCTGACTCATTTGACCTCACGCTGACCTGTTTCGCTCGATTCTGTGCCTCTTCATGTAAGATGCTCGGCTATTCCATCTTACCCTGTATCAATTTTTATTATGCTTTGCCATTTCATGTATCGCTGTCCCATTTGACATAACTCTAGCTCCGTTATAAAGACGCTGTGCTGCTCCGAATAAGGGAGCTTAAGCAAACCACGACGACGACGGCAGCGAGAACGTTAAAAAACAAAAGCGCAAGCCGGAGATTTAATAATGAACAGAACAATAGCTGTGCACGTGCATTGCAAATCTTTCTACATATCTTTGCCGTCCTGTGCAAGACAAGGACGTGAAATGACTAAGTTTTGGGTAGTCTGGAGAAAGCGAACGACCACACGAACGCCTGATTTTTCGTTTTTCCATGTGGAATTGAACGCTGTCGTTGCATATTTAGCCTGAGCACGTTTTAAGAGCCACTGGAGTACTGAACAGAACTAGACTGGCAAAATATAAATTCATTTTTGACTAGGCGTCGTCCTCGGCATCGCCGTAGTCGTTGCTTAAGTTCCTTAATTCTCTCCTCCCCATCCTTAACTAGAGAGTCCTCTGAACTTGCCGTGAAGAATTGTCTTAAGATACAGTATTTCCACAGATGAATATCAAGAGATACAAAAAGAGGCGTATAAAATTCTAAAATGCTTCATAATACGTTTTTGGTCCAGAGCCGGATGGTATTCAGTCATTTTTTTTTTAAATCTCGATGTTTGCGATGTCACGGACAATATCTCCGCCTGGGTTTCTTGCCTCGAGATGGTAAAGGTTGCTCCATTAGTTCGCTGAATATAGCGCCATAATCCGAGCTTTTCCTCGACTTATCAGAATGCCCAATTCTAGAAAAGCATCCTGGAAATTATACCAAAAAAATACCAAAACCCCTAGCTTATGACTTTCTTCGTTGGGACACGTGTTTAACTGTCTACATCCTCTTCATCAAGTGTCCAAAAAGGACACTGTAAAATAGAAGCTGTGAACAGTCTCACCACCTAACATCATCAACGGTTGCCATATTATTACAAATGAAAGAACAATTTTTGATATTTGGTTCCAGTTTTGGTAACTATTACTCGACGACTCAAAAGAAGTAGAGTGCATTTAGAGTGGTCGTACCTGGAAGTCGGCGAAACTTTATACACGATTTAAGAGTAAAAGTAGTTATAAAAAATTTATTCATCAAGGCCTTAAACAAAATGTTATTAAATTGGGATTTCGTCGTTTAGATTTGCAAAAAGGTGACTGAGATGGGATCTATATTTGACCATAAGACAGTAATGAGTAGGGGCTCAAAGAGGCTAGTGGCACATATTCGGACGTCACGTGACCAACACGATTGAGCAACATCGCAGCGAGCCATTAGTTGCGAAAGGCTTGCAACTAGCATGATCGAGTCAAACCAAACGCTTTGAACTTGAGTCTTTTGTGGAGATCAGCGGTAAGTTTACAACGCTCAGTAGATTTCTTGTATAATAGTTCACGATTAATCTTCTATTCCTCGGGGACTGCAAATAAACAGCAAAACGAAAAAGAAGTGTCTAACCGGCAGCCGGACAAGTTTTTAAATAGATTAAGTGACCGGCAGTCAAAACCTTCAGTAGTTTAGGCTAAATAGCACTCCAGTTATCCTAAAGAGCACTCCGGCTAGTCTGAATAGCACTCCGGTTAGCCTGTTTACGATTAGCTTTCAATAATGCTAAGGGTAACACTATATATACCTAAAAAAAATTCCGAAAATTGCCAGCCGGTTTCGGTGCCGTGGTCATGAGAATGAGTATGGCTTGTCATGAGGGTGACCAGGGATCGATTACTCTTGAGGTCTCCTGTCGCAGTGTTCTTTTTACGTTGATTAATTTACTTCATAAGAAATGTCGCACTGCCGGTCATTATTTGAGTCTATTTTAACCTTGACCGGCTGCCGGACATATAGCCACGAAGGGCCGGCCCTATGTAAAATTGGGATCGGATGGCGGATGGCGGATGGCGGATGGCGGATGGAAAAATGCGGATGATAAAATGTGGGTGAAAAAATGCAGATGACAAAATGTGGGTGGAAAAACGTGGATGGAAAACTGCAGATGGAAAAATGGGGATGACAAAATGCGGATGGAAAAATGAGGATGGAAAACTGAGGATGGAAATTGCGAATGACAATGTTCGGATGATAAAATCCTGATAAGGGGAATTAACTACGATATTCCCTTGGCAACGGTCGATTTTCAATATTTTAGGTAGGGAGAAGTGGAATATCAGTCAACAGAATTCGACCATCACAGTAAGATACTGATACCATTGTTGCCTCTGATGGTTGGCAGTGAAAATGGTAAATAATTTAGTTTTGCATTGATTTAGCAAAACCATTTATTTACAAGAAAAACTGTGTTCCGGAATATCTACGTTCAGTTGGGAACTGATATGTAGTTTAATATCTCTTGGACAGATTTCTAACTTAGGTTTTTGTCAGATCCCCACCCTGTGACACGCTTCAGTAAATTGCCATCTTCAGCTGTTTCTGGTGGACTGTTCTTTAAGATGGCCTGGTTTATTTACAACTAGGACTGTCAGAAATTTCCCCTTATAAGGATTTTATCATTCGTATTTTGCCATCCACATTTTGCCATCAGCATTTTGTCATCCACATATTTGTCATGCACATTTTTCCATCTGCCATCCGCCGTCCTGTCCATGTTTTACAGGCACCCGTTTTCAATACCAGTTCTCCTAGCCACAAGCTGCATCAGGAGGAGCCTTATGGTATCCAAGAACACACCGCAATATTGTACAATAATATTTATCTACCCAGGGCTCAAACCCAGACCCCCACAAACTTTCCATTTTTCAGCCGACCATGTTTCTCTTATTGTATGGTAATCAGTGTCATTCATCTCATGTGTATTTATTTAATTTTGTTAACACTGAAATTGAATGCTTTAACATTGCATCATAGAAAAGCCTAACTCATGGCTACTGCTACAGAGAATTTAAAAGCAATTACAGAGCTCACTCCATCTTCTAGTGAGGAGGATGCAAAAAACACCTACGATTCTTGGGCTTCATCTTATGAAATGGTAAGCTGATTAATCTACTTTCAATTGTTTTGTTAAACAAAATTGAATTGCACTGTATTACATTGCATTGCATTGCACTGCACTTCACTTTATTGTGTTGTATTGCATTTCAATTTGCATCGTCTTGTGTTTTGTTGTGTAGAGTGTTGTGTTGACTGAGTTGTACTGGGTAAATGTATTCTATTGTATTGTGTTCTATTCGATTTTATAAAATAACTGAGCTACTGGGCACACCCTCATTGGTCGATTGGTGTGTTTAGATGAGAGTATGTAAACACAATTGTGACGTTTTAGATTTGCGCATATTTTTGAGAATTATTTTTAAGAGCAATAGAGCACTTTTTCTGTGTTTTCTGCCTGATAGCCTCATCTAAACACTCGGGGTAGTGGGAGAATTCTTGAAAGTTATGCAAACCATCGACTACGTCTCAGATTTGCATAACCATCTGGAATTCTCCCAACCCTCCTCGTGCTTTAAGATGAGGCTATGTAAACACAAAAAAAGTGCTCTTATTGCTTTACTATTGTATTGCAATTTGCATTGCATTGTTTTTCTTTAAGTTGTGATATGGTTAATACAAGCAGACTGCGATAATCAGTTTTCTGCCAAAATAAGGGGTATTAACCCTGGGGGTATGTATAGGTTTAAGTCTTGACAAGGTATATAATTTTACTAGCCTCCTCCAGACAAGAAGTAAAAAAACTTTCACTGCCTCTTGCCGCGCTTTTTTTTGTTTTCGCGCGCTGTTTTTTGAGATGCACCTTGACTAAATGAACACCTGGAAGAGACTAACAATTTTACATGTGTCTGTCCTAAACCTTAAGGGAGGCATGGTGGCCTCATCAGGTTAGTGCGTTTGACTCCGCAGCGAGCAGTCCGGGTTCGAGCCCTGGCTGGGGACATTGTGTTGTATTCTTGGGCAAGACACTTCACTCTCACGGTGTCCCTCTCTGCCCAGGTGTATAACTCCTAGTTGCTTCATGCTGCTGAAACCGGAGATAAGCTCCAGCCTGATGAGCCACTTGGCTGGGTGTATGCAGACTTAACCTTACCTACCTGTCCTAAGCCTATCTGAACCTGGTTGAACCTGTCCTAAGCAAGATATGGTTAAACGATTGTCAACTTCAAATGTGGTTTACTGGTAATTACCGTATTTATCAGTCCTAGATCAGAGGTGTAGTTTTGTGACTGATGGAGATACCATTCATTTGTTTGCTTTCTTTGCAGTGTTATTTTGCATCTGATTGGTGGCTACATAATAGACCAATTTTGATATATTAAAATTCAGCCTAAAACAATAGACCTCAGTACAAGGCACTGGGGAATAAACCCCACAAACTCTGTGGTTATTTCCCAGATCAGCCTCGTGCTGAGGTCTATTGTTTTAGGCTGAATTTTAATATATTGAAATTGGTCTATTGACATGTCAAAATCAAATCAAAGTGTTTTGACTTTCACAGTAACAATACATGGCATGTTTTGTCTCAGGTGCGTTAAAACATTAGCTCAAATCTCAAAATGGACTAACCTGCAAACTCAGGCATAAAATAGGAGGGGGGGGGAAGGGGAGGGGGAGCAAGATTAGCGATAGAAGGAGGGGGCGTTTTTTGCCTCCCTATCCCCCTTCCCTGTTTACTACGCCTGCAATGCAGGCTAAAAATGGACTTTTGTCAAGTGATGTTGTATCATGTTTGTTTTTGTAGGATACTGAAAAACATGGCTACAAAGGTCATGTCTTATGTGTAGAGGCTTTTAACAAAGCTATGCAGTCAAAAGATGTGTTCCCTCATGCAAATAAGAACATCAAAATCCTTGATGCTGGAGCTGGTACTGGCATTATAGGCGAGATGCTGGTTGAACAAGGCTATACAAACATTGATGGCTTGGATATTTCACAGAAAATGTTAGACATAGCAGAAAAGAAGAAAGTTTACAAGCGGCTCATTTGTGCTCCTTTGAGTGACATTCGCGTAGAGCAAATAAAGACTGCCGAGTATGATGTAGTGTTGTGTGCAGGGACCATTGTTTATGGGCAAGCGAAGCCTGTAGCACTGGATGAGTGCATACGTCATGTAAGACCAGGTGAGCATAGTTTATCAGATCGTCAATAGAACAATTTCGATATATTAAAATTCAGCCTAATACAATAGACCTCAGAACGAGGCTCTGGGGAATAACTACAGAGTTTGTGGGGTTTATTCCCCAGAGCCCTGCACTGAGGGCTATTGTTTTAGGCTGAATTTTAATATATCGAAATTGGTCTATTACCTTATCGATCTTAACTCTAAAAGAACAAGTTCATTTCAGTAGGTTATTGTTGGTAGCTTTTGATGCTAAAGACATTGTGAAATCCCTCACAAGTCAATAGATCGTTTTCACTGTCACGCAATAAAAAAACAAATCGAAAACCATCCTTTGGAAAAAGCTATGAAATTATGATGTTATAGAAGATAACTAAATAAGACACTTCTCCAAGTTTTAGGCCTGTGCGTTTCCCCAAACTTCAGATTTTCGTCGAAATGTTTCGCAGATATTTACAGAGCCCAGTATGAAAACGCCATGTTGGTGTACCTCCGTGGTACACCAATATGGCGGTCGGAAAATAGTGTAAACATCTGGAACTTCCTTTGGCTATCTAGGCGACTGATTATCAGTACTGATCAAAGAAGAATTTACATAAGCACTTTTCCTAATGCTCTAATTTCTAAAAAGGCTCAAAATCATGAGATAAGTATATATTTTTCGACGAACTCGATCGTAACCTTGTGTCACGCACCTCCATAACCCTGAAATTCAAAATGCTCTGGATTCCAAACGAAGCACGTTATTGAGCTGTAAAATTGTAAACAGATATAAATATACCGCCTCTTATTCCTGATGAGGATAAAAACTTTGGTGGCTCTTTAGTTTTGGATTTTCGAAAGTGATGACGTCACGTGAAAACGATCTATACTGAGACCCTATAGGCAAGGGAAGGAGCAATACAAGTCAGACCTTCCATGGGAGGGGTGGGACACAAGAACTGAGTAGCCTATAAAGGTGGTGAAGACTTCAAAAAGCGAGAGACCTATAAAAAGAGGGAAGGAGGGAATGGGCACAGTAACTGAGACCTTGTAAGGGAGGGGAGGGAAACATCAAACATTAAAGCAGACCGTCCTTGAAAAGGAAGGTAAAGTAATAAACCAAGAACTACAATCCTGAAAAGCAGGTTAAGTACTGGAAGGAAGAAACCTAACATTTGAGACTGCAGGGAAGGGAAGCCAAGTGCAGCAACTGAGAGCAGTTCGAAAACCTGCAACATATTGCCGCGTGGCGGAATGTTCCGTCTTAACAAGAACAACACGCAGCAATTGATAGACCCAGTTAGGGAGATGGCACAAAACAGCTCGTGCAGAAAACGCTACTTTTAACTTTCAGTATTGCTGATAGACTTTCTAAAAGTCCTTTCCAATAATTCTTTCCTGGCCTGTTGGTTTCGTTGCTGTTTCGTCGCTCGCATTCGCCCTCGCGACTTCGTCGCTCGAAGATTACGCTCTTGCTTCGCTCGAGGGCGATAATTTATAAGTCAAGGATTAAGAAAAGGCCGACTTGTGGCAAGTCTATATTGTTGAGAGCATTTTATTTTTTAGGATCGACGTTTTGAGTTTACTTACATCGGTCTTTTGATGTGATCCAACAAGATTTCATTCTTGTTCTTTAAAATATAAACGAAAAAGTATGACCTTGAGTATTCTGCATTCAATTACTTTCCCGGAAATTCTCAGAAGTTGAGTCTGAACGCGAAATTGAAATCTATCAGGAAACAGTGTTCTCGAGTCTTCACTTCGGGAAAAGATAAGGTTTTTACTCAACTGAATTAACATGCTTTTCTTTTAAAGGTGGACTGTTTATTTTCTCTATCCGTGCGGACTCCTTCGATCCAGTAGAGCTTGGTTACAGCCCCAAGTTTGAGGAGCTAGAGAGATCAGGAAAATGGAGTCTTGTGAACAGAGAACGACGTGAGCTGTACACTAACCCTGTTTTTGAACGCTATAGAGACTGTTATTTGATCACTTACAAAGTGCTCAAAAACTGAACAAGATGGGTCAAAGAGCTCAAAAATGTTAATTATAGTGTTTCTGATGTCATGTGGCAGTGGTCAGTACCTATGAAGTAAAAAAATAATTACTACCTATTTGAAAGGCTTTTCAGATTGAAGAAATCTGATGTTTTCCTTTTTGGAATATCTTCTTTCGTTTTAGAGATATTAAGTACGTTTTTGTATTATGCAAATGAGGAAAGTGACGACGTCATAAATTGTTCCACTAAAACACTAAAATACTGAATCAAGAATGTCTCTAGAAATATTACAGCAGTATTCTTTAAACGCGTACGTCACAAAAGAAACAAAATGTATAAACAAAACGTAAATATCTCTAAAAAGAAAGAAGATATTCCAAAGAGGAAAACGCCATTCGTTTTTTTTGAAAAGCCTTTCAAATAAGCAGCAATTCATACTTTTAAATTGTTATATATCGATATTTTTTACAGCAATCAAATAAAAAGAACAGTCAAAACACAAAACGTTGAGTTTGAGCGGTGTCATGTGAGGATAATCAGTGACTAATGAAGCGACAAAATGGGCAGAGGTGACATATGTTATTGTGGACATGATAACAGCTTAAAAGAAACTTTGCGTCGAAACTGGCGCTTCCAGTACCCAAGCAAGCTAGGATAGAAAACAGCTTGTAGCCCTTTTGGATCCTCCCGGTTGTCTACTTTTGGGTGAGGAACGCGCTCTCCATTCCGTAACATAAAACTTGCAAAACTTGCATCCGCAGTGGATACGCCCTTGTCATCCTCCTCGGTCGACTGTATCAGGAGTTTGATCATTCGTTTGGTATCAAACAGAACACCCTCTCACTATTAAAGATAACACATAGATTTAGCCAAGCCTAAAAGGGGAGCTCATGATTACAATAAGTTAACCTGGCTTGAGCCTGCAATCCAATGGAAAGCTAAGCAGCGGTCAACATTAAAGAAACACGACCTCTATCAGCTCTAAACTTGAGCCTGTGTTATGGTCACGTTATACTGGTCAGCAAGATACTATGTTTTGACAGGTGTCGGTTGACCTTAACATGGATGTACGCTGTAAACCAAGACTGCATGTCTCTGTCAACCTATTAACCGGAGTATGACCGCCATCTTGCACGAATTTGTCGTGCATACGCGCCTACCAGCAATTATGTACAGGTATTTGGCCTTCACTATATGTATACAGCTGAACACAATCAAAGGTTATGAAGCATGGGTGCATTTGGTCAGCCGAGCCGAGATATGTTTTAATAGCGAAGCGCACGAGTAACATTATAACTTAAATAAACAAAACGGAATGGTGGAAGATTTGAAGCTTTTTCAAGCGCGTAAACAAGTATTCCTAAAGCAATTTGTAAAACGAAAATTTGGCGCTCATTTTCCTCCTATTTCTCTCAGAACACGCTTATGTTGTCCGTCTACTGGGTTCCAATAATTTACATTCTATTTTTAGACTTCGCGCGCTTCGCTTATTGACACATCATTGAGACTTATTACACTAACTGTCCAATTTCTCGCGCGCTGATTGGCTCATTTTTATCACCAATAAGAGTACAGACGGATAAAATTTTAGTTTATGCAGGCTATCAAGTTCAACTTTCAGCTGTGAAACTGCATGTCAACTTTTTAACCAAAGAGATTTTATTGACTTTTTTAAGTAGCCAATCAAAAAGCGAGAGAGGCTATTGACAATGTTTGCGTCATTTTGAATAAAGTTCACTCATCTTTCTTTACGGCAGGTTTACGGCGTCTTTCCCCCCTCATGTATTCCGGGCATTTGACCATTTTTATAAAAAACAAATTGATGCGGCTCGTCGTTCCACAGCCACTTTGACAATGTTATGACGCAATTTATCATCAATAAGAAGACAGAAGCATTAAAAAACTGACGTAAATTTGTTAATTTTACAATAACTGCAGAAATTCTCGCACGCTCATTGGCTATGGGAAAAGGTGACAATTAGGCAAACAAAAATTCACGCAAGAGAGGACGAGGAAACATAAACTTGCCTAAAGAAAGCACATCAACGAAGATATGTCCTCGCCCTTGCCTTCCCTGCAATACAACGGCGACCGACGCTAAAACTGGGTGTGTCATTTTACACCTCTTAATTTATATAGCGGCATTAAAATTCGTTTCAGCCATGAGAAATATGTTTTGCACAAAAGGAATGCGTTACACGTTGCGATTGTGTGCTTTGAATATATAACCAGTTTGGAACCTGAAACCTGAGACCTGAAAATAATTTTATTCGGCTTTATTGCCGAGAGGGAATCACTTAAATACCGGTATCATACTAGTATGTACGTCCGTTCCCTCCCTTCCCCTCTCCCACTTGTTAACTCGCCTTAGTTCTCCTCGTGTGTTCATTTATAAACCGCGCGGCCAAGGGCGAACGAGAAGCGTTCTTTTTGTCGCCTAGCTATTTCCGGCGGAGGTGGAAAGAAAATTTTTCAAAGAGCTGGTTTTTGAGCTTCTTGAGTTGTAACTTTTTGACGAGGTTATTGTAAAGAGGCGGGAAATGTGTAGGGGAATAACAAAATAACCCGTTGTGGTAAGTTGGTTTTTACATCAATTTTTCTTTCGTGTTTAAACTTTTCACAAATGATGTCATTTCGCCTATTGATCGTTTTCACTGTCACGCAATAAAAAAATAAATCGAAAACCATCCAGTGGAAAAAGCTATGAACTTACGATGTTATAGAAGATAACTAAATAAGACACTTCTCCAAGTTTTAGTTCTGTGCGTTTCCCCAAACTTCAGATATTCGTCGAAATGTTTCGCAGATATTTGCAGAGCCCAGTATGAAAACGCCATGTTGGTGTACCTCCGTGGTACACCAATATGGCGGCCGGAAAATAGTGTAAACATCTGGAACTTATTTTGGCTATCTAGGTGACTGATTATCAGTACTGACCAAACAAGCATTTACATAAGCACTTTTCATAATGCTCTAACTTCTAAAAAGGCTCAAAATCATGAGATAAGTATATATTTTTCGACAAACTCGATCGTAGTCTTCTGTCACGCACCTCCATAACCCTGAAATTCAAAATGCTCTGGATTCCAAACGAAGCACGCTATTGAGCTGTAAAATTGTAAACAGATATAAATTTACCGCCTCTTATGCCTGATGAGGATAAAAACTTTGGTGGCTCTTTAGTTTTGGATTTTCGAAAGTGATGACGTCACGTGAAAACGATCTATTATTTCCCACGAGAAACATAGGTCGCCGCTGCCCTTCACTGGCGTTCACCTTTGGTGCAAATGAAGTCAGCACCGGTTACCTTGCGATCACTTGAATGTGAACGGTTTGCCGCTTTAAATTTTCATTTGTATGAAGTAAAATTCTGTTAACAGAAATTCATGCACAAAAATGCAAAAGCCTCAACCCGAGGATGAAAATTTCGTGGAATCCTCAAGAAGTCTCCTGCACAACGCGGACCAAGAATTCGTCGAGGACAAACAAACAGGGGCAGACATGGAATTTGTGCAGACGTATTACAGCCCGAGAGGTGTTTTGCTGCTGTATTTTCGGGGGGACGCTGCGGCAGAAGTGGACAAGCATTTTAACAGGACTTTTACGGAGTTGTGTTGTTTGCCCGGCTCAGGTGCATTGGACAACAGCATGCAGGAGAGCTCACATTGGCAAGGTGTGTACAACAGTAACAATTTGGGATCGTCATCACGCCCTTTTCCACAGAAGAAATAAAAACTGTCGCGCGTAGATTATTACAACAAACTAGGACACGTCTGCGGTAAAATTTATTTAATCAAATAATTAATGATATTTCTTGTGAATCGTACAGGCAGTTGCCCTTTTGATACACTAACCCAGTTCGTTTACTTTTTATTTTGTCATACTGCATGTAGCGGCGCAATAATGGCAACTTGCTACATTTTCAGAAAGGTTTGTCAAATTCTTTGAGCAAATAAACCAGAAATTGCACCTTACAATCGGAAATCAAATGGGTTCTGTCCTCGTGTACCGGTTCACAAGAACCGATACAAAAGACCTAACAATGTTCAACAGCTAAACAAAGGTTCGTAAAGAAAGGAGTACAATGGTTATTCCCTCTGTGTGCCGGTGCACCAGGATACAACCATCAAATGTAAATTGATTTGATTTCACACTTTAGTGACAGCAATCCTAATTTGCGTCGATTTCATGTACATTCACTATACATTCCTTTCTTCTGCTTGGTTGGGTCGTACAGTGGCAGCTCTTGTAAAATTCGTCTGAATTATGAACTTCCAGATTTTCTAGCCCAAAATCAGCTTTGAAATTTATAAAATCTGGATCATGCACGTAAAATATTACATTCGCGCCTGAAATCGAATTAGTAGGTGGATTTTCTTGTTGCCCTTGTTTTTACCATGTAAAATAATTCCTACGTTTTGCAATTGAAACTTGTGTGATATATGCTGAGGCATGTTTGGTGGCGATGATATGACAAACGGGAAAGAAAGGAAGAAACGGAAAAAAACCCTCGTGCAGGGCGTGCTGGATCGTGAGATGACTGGTAATAGAACTGTCGGGAGTGAATAAATGGACTTTTTCTACCGATGTCACGGAATATCAACACGTTTTCGTATTTTTCAAATAGGCAAACAACCACCTCCATGGTTCAATTTATCATGCCGAATTAAATAATTCTACGAATCTACGAGATTTTACAGATCCATCGCAAAATCATAACAACGGATTGGACCCCAAACTTACAAGGAAATGCATCCCAGGGGGCAAGCGTCGCCCCCTGGGATACATTTTCTTGTAAAAATTGCCAAGTAAGGGCCAAATTGGCTTCACGATAAATCGAACGGTGCATGATTTATTTTTTTGTTAGAATAAAAAAAATAAATAAATAAAAGGTAAAAAATTCCATTTCATCGGACAACAAGAATCCCTTTACACTTTCGCTTGTACATTGTTTTTAGGTGGGACAAACGCTATCTCAGATTAAAAACTCCTGATGTCACTGCATATATTATTTCCTGTTAATTGTTTGTTTGGTTTGCTTATGTATTTTTTGTTGTTTAGTTATTTATTTTTTTAAGTTATTTAATTAATTATTACTCAGGAAAACCAAGCTGTCCCATGTCTCAAAGGAACCTTCCAGCCTCATTTTGGAACCCGTCACAAACGGACCAATCCCAACACCTGCAAGGAACCTTCCATCACAGTGGCAAGCCAATAGATATGTTCCAACAAAACTATCACACAATAACCCATTATAACAGAAGCTGTCATTCAACTGGTCACCATGGAAACGACGATCAAAACGGGCCAAGTTTCGTTCGCAGGAGAGCTATCCCAGTCTCTTATGCACAGCTACCAACGGGGGTGGTGAAAAGTTTCTCCCCAGGGCTCGCGCCGCAAGTGTCTGCACAGCCCTGTCGCGAACCCGCGTCTTCGTTTTTGCAAGAGGCTGCTGTGCAGAACAACGATTTGCAGCCGTCTTCCTTGAGGTTCAACCCTCGCTACAATTCTCTTCTAGTTCAACCAGACGTGAAGCCTCATTTGGCGGTTGTCCCTGGAGAACCAACGCCCACACAGATTGAAGAAAGGGGAAAGGACCTCGAGGAATTCCCATGTGAACTGCTAATGAGAAAAGGAGAACATTAACAAAAAAAAAGGGTCGAAGTAGTTGCATGTACGTTTTGACACGAGAGAAGTTAACAATAATTTGGGACAAACCAACGGTCAAGTGCTCCGCATGTTTGTAGTTAATGTATCTAGAAATGTCTAGCTTTAAAAGAGACATTCAGTAAGCTAAGTATTGCCTAATAAAAGTATGTATCTTTTTTTTTGTGAACTTCTATAAACCGACCCGGCCCCTTTCTTCAAAAAGATCAGTCGTTTAGTGCACGCTGAGATCCTGAATAAAAGCAAAACGTTGCTGTGTTGCAGCGGATTGAGAAAACAACATTACAACCATGAAGAGAAATTGTGACGGAGTAACTTCAATCTTGGAGACTCCGTGCGGGCCGCGATGAAGTAAAAACCCGCCGAACGCGTCACGAAAATTTTCGTTGCGTCAGTGGCTGGCACCTGCGTTATAATTTTTGGTGCATTTCTTTGCCATCCTCTGCAAATCGACCGCGTGAAATGACCAAATTCTACGTTGTGTGGAGAGCGTAAACCACGACGGCTAATTTCAAGTTTTAAATTTCTTTCTCAAATTTATCGCTGTGACCTAGATTCAGTTTCGTGATAGTTTTGACGGTGATAAAAAATTAACGTAAATGACTTTAGAGTATTGCGCAGATTCGTTGTCCTCGGCGTGGGCTAGATCTGAAATGCGTAGTGAAATTTGGAAAATAAAATACTGATATCCATGTTTAGAATTCTTTTCAAGGAAATTTCAGTTATTGTTTTATTTGATTTTCTGCCGTATGCCCTAAATTTCTAAGTATATCTATTTTAAGAATGGAACGTTTAATGAGCGGAACTGAGTGCTATTCTGCATACGAGCTTCCACCACCCCCCTCCCACCCACCCCTTGAATCGTGAATGCGCGGTAGCCCGAGATCGCGAAGTGGTCGTGATGTCACCACGGAAAGAGATGTTGGGAAAAAAAAATTTTAAAAAAAGAGAAAGAAATAAAAAAACCGATAAAACAACTAACTGATATTCAGGCAAGGGATGCAGGGTCAAACTGTAAATGACTTGTTTTAACCGACTTGTTAATGAGGTTCAAAAACCCGGGGTTCCAAACTCCAGTGTGATTATTCCGTATGAAAAGGTCTGAAACAGGAGGTCTGAAAACACATAAATGATATTTCTTTTAAAAGGTTATTCATGTACTGGGTTTAAATAGAATAAGATGCAAAACCTGTTATCAAATGTCAGTTGTCAGTTACCCCATCCAGACGCTATAAAAGAAGGAAATTAGCTGTGTACCCATTCCGGCTCAGATTGATCAATTTCGTTCAATTACCTATAATTAAATATGGTCTGGATTTTGGTTTTGTCATCGGGTTGTTGTTGTTGTTGTTGTTTTATGATAAAATACTTTTTTCTGGGTCAACACACCGAGAAAAATTATGATAGGTAAAGAATTTTAGTGCTAGCTCCAAGCAGATGTGAATGAACAGCATATAATTCAACATATAGATTTAGGCCAGCCTAAAAGCGGAGCTCCTGGGCCAGGTTGTTCAGAGCCCGCCGGATTAAGCTAACGGGAAAAGGTAGAATTTTGATTTGAGTTTTGTAACTTTGCGGTGAGGTTTTCTGTATATTGTTTGGCATTGAATGAATGAATTAATGCATGCATGCATGCATGCATGCATGCATAATTTAACGTGGATATACGCTTAGCTTGAGAGCTAATTTACAGGTATTCCACCTAATAACTAACGAAAACCTAACAACTAGACAACGCTAATTTCACAATTCGTCAGGTAAAATCATAAATTAAATACTGATTAAAACTATTCAAAACTATTATTACAATATTACCGCCGCAGTCAAAATACTATTAAAACTAATGTCACAAATTTACTGATCTCCGAAATTTAGCGATCTAATTCTGCATGTGTACTTCTGTTTTGAGTTTTAATAATCACCATATACACAAAACAAAGCGCAGCGAAAAACATTTGTCAGTAGAAGAAAAAGTTATAATTCGGTTAACTTTTAATCCTGGGTTAGCGATAACCGGCTTCCGAACAATCCTGCTTTGTTTTCAACAAGTTAACCTGACATGAGCCCGCGATCCAATCATAAACAAGCACTTGGTCAGCGGTCAACTTCAAAAACATGTGACCTCGATGAGCTGTAAACTTGAGCGATATGGTTACGACAGGTGTCAATTAATCATAACATGGTAATCTCGTTCCCAGGGTCTTTTCCCTGGCTTGGGAAAAGACCCAGGGAAAAGACCCTGGGAACGAGGTTGCATAACATGGTTGTCCAATAGCTGGTTTTCACATGACGTCACTAAAATTCGAACTACAAATCTATTGATCTTCCTGAGATTTTACTTAACTGATGTATAAGAGCAGCTGAAAATTAATATTCATACAAATTTTCGCTCCGAATGAGTTCTTGGTTTTTGTTATAAACTACGCTTGAATTTCTAAGCTTTTGCGTGACACGGTATTTACATGACGGCCTAGAGAGCTGTCATGATGGTTAAAAGAGTGACTTATTTCAGAGAACTTGGCTATCTGAACAGTTCATGTCTTAGAAAAAGTATTATTTTAATGTTTTAGAGTTCCTCGAGGTATAACTTCACGCTTTTTGTAGCGAAACTCAGTGACAGATGTTTCTGTTAGTTTCCGGCCGCCATGTTGGTGCCCATACGGATGGGCACCAGCATGGCGTCTCCATGCAAATCTCTATAAATTTGGGTAAAAAATTTTACCGCATATCTCGCATAAGAAAAATTGCTGTGACCAGAATTTTGGCGAGAGTCTTTGCATATTTACCTTCTTTCATTTCCCAGATTCTGGAGTTTATCTATTGACCGGTTTTGATTTTTATTTTGATCTATTTTGAATTGCGTGACACTGAAAACCAGCAGTTCTTATACAGCTTGTAGGATAAGCCATTCATGCCAGGAGCACTCTTGGTACGGGCTTTCCGCACGAACTCACGAACTTCTTTCGCTTTGAGGTTGGACATATCAAAGGCTACACCTGGTGGGGCTGGCCTCGTAATGTCGTGCATGTGAGGCAGCGGCACATCCCGAATGAACCACCAATGGACTACCCTAAATGTAAACCCGGCCCTAAAATTTCTAACCCAAAAGTTTAAGAATCAGTTTGTCTTCTCATGTTCCAATCTTCTAGGAACAATTTTTAAACGTCATCATTTCTGCATGCATTGCGTGCCGTTTATTATGACTACGAGGATCAGTAGCTGCTAATCCCATAATTTATAGACTCGTACTTAGTCCTTTTCGGCTCGAAATCAGGGAATAAAGCCGATGTATTAGTATGAGCCTGCACAGCAAACACAATTTACCAGCGGGTTTTCAGTGAGCCATGCGTACCGAGTAAGGGTGACGTCATGCCGTTCTTTGATTGGCCGATTTGAACCAACACCATCAAGGCGGTTTTATTCAAGAACTCTTGGACGGACATTTTGATTTGCGAGTTCTTTATTCGGAAACTTTTTGACCATCTTCTATGCTGCAGAACATCTGTATCAGATAGAAATGCGACCAGTGTAAGTACCAAGTGTAGTTGTGTAGGCTAGAGTCATTTTTGTGAGGGAAATTGACATTTTGTCTCCGTTTAGCCCGAAAACCCCTGCTTCGGCAAAAACCCCGCGTAGTGGAAAGACACCAAGAAGACCTACAGGCAACAAGGATCCAGTTGAGGTAAAGAAGCGTCATTTTTGATTCACTGATCGTCGATTAAAATTTTTCCCAATAATAACATACGAGGTCCTCATGCAAGCGTTAGAACTTGTATCGATAAGAGTTGTGATGCTTGCATCAAAGAAAATTGCCAAGTTGTAAGCTCATTTCTTAGGAAGTCAATTTTACGGTAACTTTTAAGCCTGAACTGAGAGTTGTTCATTGAAACTAGGAAGAGAACTGTATCTTGTATCACTTTGAAACTCCTGTTGAAACTTCTTCTTTGACCATAACCCTATGTGGGTGTAGGGCCAGCCTGTTGAAACTAGAATTTCGAAATAGAATGATGTATTGTAGAATGTGTAATTAATAAGTTATCTCGAAGCTCTTCGTTTGCATTTGATCGTCCGATCCTTCGGTCGGGAATCGTCTTTGATCTGCCAGGTTTGTCCCACTGAGCTTAGCTTAGTCTACGGTATTTTGAAGTGCTGCAATTGGTAAGGAGTTTTCCAAATACTGCCAATGTGAATTCGAACCCATAAGCTTAATCACTGTTAATTCTTCTAGGTTTATTGTCGAATACGGCCTCTTGGTGACAATGAAGAAGAGTCTTGTGTCCAAATAATCAGTGAAACAGTATTGCAGCTCACCGCTCCAAAAGTAAGCTCAAGCTTTATAGTATACGTAGAATCCTTTTCTGTTTTTGTACTTGTTGTTAAAGGATGTGGAACTAGTGAAAGAATCACCTTTTCGTGCATAGAGACACTAACTGGGCAATCACAAGGTTTATGGTTTGAAGATCTCTGTCTCAATACAAAATGTCCCTTGCATGGTGCTAATGATGAAGCACTGGAAGAATCCACTTATATCCAGGGTTCTGTTCATGTGGTGCAATACATGTATCTACTAATTGTTACTTCTGTGCAGAACATCGCGAGTACATGCAGCTTTTTTCAGCCTTGGAAAATTTCTGACTGAAGAAAAAAACACATCCTGGGCGCTGTCTCAGCATAGTCAATGGAATGTTTGAAAATCAAACTTAATCAAACACAATCCGTGGATTTCATTTGATTGAGTTCGGCAATCGAACAAAATTGAACACTGAACTTTGTGAGTTTGATTTCTGAACCAATTGAACTCACTCCATAAGACTGTGTTTGACTGAGTTCTGCAACCAAACTCAATTGCACACAATCCAATGGATTGGGCTCAACAGTGTGATTGGTAAATCCACTTTTGAACAAAGATCATGTTACGATGTATACAGCCTCAAAAACACCAAAAACATGTGTTATACAAAAGTAGCTCGAGCCTCAAAAAACTGCATGCTTGTAATCTGTTTGGTTGTGGTCAGTAATTTCATTGCAAACTGAAAGGCTGTTAAAGTGGTACTATGACAAAAATCGCGTCTCTCCTATCTAAGCCATTTCAAAACATAAACAAGTAGTCTGTATGAGAAGAAAAATGCGGTTTACTATTTTCAAATGCCTCTTTTTGTTCCTGAGACATTCAAGTTTTTAAAATATACAAATTAGCCAAATGATGGTATCATAGGGAGGCACGGTGGCCTCATGGTTAGTGCGCTCGTATCTGGATCGAGCAGTCTGGGTTCGAGCCCTGGCCGGAGACATTGTGTTGTGTTCTTGGGCAAGACACTTCACTCTCACAGTGCCTCTCTCCACCCAGGTGTATAAATGGGTACCGGCAAACTTAATGCTGGGGATAACCCTGTAATGGACTAGCATCCTATCCAGGAGGGAGTAGGAATACTCCTAGTCGCTTCATGCTACAGAAACCGGGATAAGCTCCGGCCTGATGGGCCACTTGGCTCGTATGCAGACTTTACCTTTACCAAATGATGGTATCATACACTCAGCCAAATTTTGATCAATTATGATGAAGAAAGATATCTCGGCCAATTTGCATCAGAAATGTTTGATTCTTTGCAGTAAGACTCTACTAAATGTGCTTAACAATTTTGTTACAATGGCAACATACTGGGTTCCAGACCTCCCCAATATTAAAGGCTTTTCTGGCCATTTTGATATTTGCTAATGGTGTCTCATATGCACGATGTAGCAAGCATATAAATATGTTAGCTCGAGTTCATGGCCTCGTTTAATGTTTTTCAAGCTGAAAATCACTAACATATTGAAATCAAGTGGGTGGGGACTGGAAAAAAGTGAGTTGCCATGGGAACATAATTTTTTACAGCTGTAGGTGTGGTTCCTGTAGAACTATTAGCCTACCAAGTTTCAATGGATTCTGCTGCAAATTGACTGCGATAGCTCTAATATAATATTGGGTTGAGTGTGTGTCGTCATTAGTCATCTCATTTGCATATTTTACACATTTTTCAAGTTAAATATCTCCAGAACTAATGCAGATATTTGAAAACAGTAAATGGTGTTTTTATTCTTTCATGGAATTCTATATGATGCACCTAAAAAAGGGGTAAAAGGGGTAAAAATTTGATCATAGTACCACTTTAAATAGCCTTTCTAAAAATAGTATTTGTATATTTACATTGACTTTGTGAAGTGCTTTGATCATTTTTATTAAATTTGTTTACAGAACTCAGCAGGATTCAAGTCTGGCCACAGATTAGAGGTACCTACAAGTGTAATGAAATTTTGCATGTTGGTACATTTGTACATTGTTAACCTGTCTAACAACCTCTTTGGGGTTTGTTATGGCTATCAGGGTAAAAAGGACAGATAAAATACATGCTAGAAAATACATGTTCTGTACGTACACCTGTAACAGATATGTCATGACATGAACATCCCCCTTTTATAATCTGTAGAGATTTATTCAGGCAACAACACATTTGTAAACTGATTGAACTACAGTTTACAGAACAGTTTACATTACACATTTCTAGCAACTAAAACTATATAATTCATGTAAGCAAAGCCAGTGGAATGCGATTTTAAGTAGATTTTCTATGTGTTGCTTAGATTCTATTTTCTTGTTTTCAGACGCAGCATACATTTAAAAAAGTTTGTGATGAAAAGACATCCCAGAAAGTACTTTTTGATAATGTTGCACTGCCCTTAGTTGATGATCTAGTTCATGGAAAGAATGGTGAGTGCCACGTTTTACAGTACAGTACTATAGTATTCTTTACAGCTGCACCCATGTTACATCCATATTCTTATTGGACCAGGGCTAAAAAAAAACTTGAATTCCAGCTTGCCCTTTTGACGAGCAGCACTAAAAGGCTACCTGCCCTGGGCAAGTTTATGTTTACTTTTTGGATCATGTGTACTAAAGGCATCTGCAGTCAAATGTCAATCAATGTCTTTGATATATACTTTTTTCTCTTTCTACCTCTTTTCTTTATTTTTCCTACAACCGATTTAAAGCGTAATAATTCTTGTAACTACTCAGCTCGTTTAGTTTTTACTATTTTGAGTAGTTTTTTGGCTTATTTAAGTTTAATGTATTCTTTTGCTGAATGATATTCTATGTATTATGCAAAATAAAATGGTTGTTGTTGTTGTTGTTGTTGTTGTTGTTATTGATCAACACTCCATTGACATCTCCGTTGACTCTTGTTCAAAATCCCAGTCGATAGTCGACTAATTTTCAATCGATACATATGAGTCGGTCAACACTTGGCCAACTAATGACCAATTGTTTATGAAGTGTTGATTAAGTGTCCACCGAATTTTGATTGGGATGTCTACCAAGTACTTACTGATCCAGATGTCAAGCAAGGGTATTGATCAAGGATATCAATCAACACTTGCCGATGCCTTTAGTACACATGATCCTACTTTTTTATTTAGTTGGCAGACAACAGCCTTGATGCTTGTCCTACATGGATAGTCACAGATGCCATGTTATACAATTCTTGTAAAAAAGTACATATATGTACAGTACTTGACATTAGGTGTGTAGTGTTTAAGGCTGGTTTTCACTAGAGCATAATTAAGCACAAGCATAAGCATAAGCACAAGTGAAAACAGCCGTGACATAAACATAAGCATAAGCAGAAACATAAGAAGAACAAACCCACTTATTTGTCCTGTGCAGTTTTCTCTAGTAATGTGCTCAACAAAAGGCTAGCATAAGCATAAGCACAAGAAAAACAAACAGTTCTGTTTTTCTTGTGCTTATGCTTATGCTTATGTCAAGCACGTTACTAGTGAAAACTGAAAACTGCACAAGACGAATAAGTGGGTTTGTTCTTCTTATGTTTCTGCTTATGTTTATGTCACGGCTGTTTTCACTTGTGCTTATGCTCTAGTGAAAACTTAACAGTTGTATTATCATTATGGTTTTAACTCACAGGCTTGATATTTGCCTATGGTATCACTGGGTCTGGTAAGACACACACCATGACTGGGACACCCAGTGACAGTGGCTTGCTTCCAAGATGCTTAGATGTTATCTTCAACTCTATTGGAGAACTGCAATCGCCTAAATATGTAAGTTGCAAGTCTTCTACTGAATGTGTTCGATGTTAAAGTTGAGTCTTGAGAATGTTAAAGTTGATTATTTAGTGAACATTTTAAAACCACTAATTACACTGTATGCAGTATGGCTTATAGAAACCTCAAGAAAATGAAATTGAACTTATACAGGTAATAATATTGATTTGATGTTGTTGCACCTAGGTCTTCAAACCAGACAAAGCAAATGGCATTGAAATACAATCAGAACTTGAAGCAAAACTTGAAAAAGAAAGACGGGAAAAAGAAGCTGCCCTTGTGGCCACTCCTAGTGGAAGAAATAGGTAGTGACCTGAAATCCTTTTTACATGATGGTAATGGTTTCAAGTTATACTAGTTTAGTCTCTTTGTTTGGTTTTAGTGAAAATCGATTTTTTTATAGTTGAACACCTCTATCTTGAAATCTCAAGAAGAAAAAAAATAGTATAATGTTACAGAAGTTTGAGACAGCTGAAAGTAGCCTGTTCAAGACATTCTGTTAGTAACGTGTACGTAATGAAGAACAAGTGGAAGAAGCTCCCTCATTCTCATGCTCGCCTTGTTCCCCTTTCAATTGTTCCCATAAACTGAGAGCCTGGAACAGGCTCAGCCAACAGAAATAGCTGAGAAAGCATATCCAAGGGATTTGAGTTTGAAATAGTGGGGAGGTCAAAATTACCCAGGTCAAGATAGGATGACAGTCATGGGGGTGCACAACAGCATCTGCAAGAGACCAAGATACCTAGGGGTTGTTCTGAATGGCCTTAGGTGTCCTGCGGAGCACGATTGGGATAAGTAGGAACTAAGTAGTCAAGATTCACGATGTAGCAAGATTAAATTTGCTATAATTCAGGGAAATTTTTTTTGTTTTAATTTTTTTTTGTCTAGGAATGCTGATAATGACTTTGCTGATTTGATAAGAGTACCTGAAACTGGACTTATCTCTGATGTAAGTTGGAAGTTCTTAATTTTACACGTACCATGTACATGCATATTGTATGCAAAGTATGGTCTAAAGAAAACAGATTCTTTCACATACTTGATTCCACACCTCTCCTCCCCCTGCTTGCCAAAATCAGTGATGTCTCTGGTTCTAGCCAAAAATCATTGATGTCATGCTATGCACTAGCATTATTGTGCCTGATTTTTGTTTTACTTTTTAAATCTCTTTCTGAACGCAACATGTGTATTTACAGTATAGCTACAGTACATATAGATTCACAGTGTGCACTGTATTGAAGTAAATCACTGAGAAATATTTGGGGGGCTTGTGAGAATGACTTAAGGGATAGCACATCAGAATTACAGCTCGCTGAAGGGCAAGCTCCAAAACTAGTTTTCTTTGGTATGTGTGGTTTATACTTGCTTGTTAAATTGAAGACAGGTAATAATAATAATAATGATAATGATAATGATAATGACAATGACAATGATAATGATAATGATAGTAATACTGGGGCCGATCTCACATACAGTGGTTTTCAGAACAGCCTTGTGGAAGATATTATAATAATGTAAAAGCTATACAAAACAATGCTACTTAAACGTAAAAGATACGATATAAATAAAATATGATAAAGTTAAGACATGCATTCAAGTTTCTTTTTAAAAAGTAAAATAGAATCAGTTTCCTGTATTTCAAGACTTACATGAGCCCATGAGGACTTTTGAGGCCAGACAAGTCAAATATGATACAAGGGCTGTATTTCTAAAGCCTAATGTCAGTGAGTTGCAAACTATGCAATGTTCAGGTAAAATATGTACAAACCTGCGCCTGTACATGTACATATACTTTTGCACCCTCACTTCCAGTTAATATATTATCAAAAAATGTGACTGATTTGTTTTCAGGTGGATGAGGACAATAGCTATGCAGTGTTTGTGTCTTACTTTGAAATTTACAACAACTATATTTATGATCTGCTTGATGAGACTCCTGTTGATCCCATCTGTCCAAAGTAAGTTCACTGGGTACATCAATTGGATGATTTTAAGTTTTTAACATGACATGAAACTACATTGTATCCCCTCTGCATAACTAACATCATATACAGATCTATTGTAAACATGTACATAGCTGAGAAATGTGTCCCTAATATACATTTACTACTTACTGTACAGGTCTATGTACATGTTCACAGTCTGTACCTGTTAGCAGACTCTCTTGCAAATAATGCACTCTTGTACTGCAACATATTTACAAGATAGTTTAAGTCTAGGAACATGTACTGTACATGTACATGCTTTTAGTATACAGCTGGTCACTTCCACTGTTGTCTTTCAGTGTGGGTGATTTTGATTGTTGTTGTTGTTATCTTTGTTTTTGTTTCTGGACCACAGTTCATGTTTCTGTACAATCACTTAGTATTACATGAATGTTAATGGCACTTCTGTAAGCTTAGTGCTATGACTTGTAGTCAAGAGCTGTGAAATGTGCAGCAGTGAATCTCGTGTGCATGTAAAAAAAAAACAAAAAAAAAACAGTATTTGATAATGTCCTCTGACTTCTTTACAGACCGCCAGCTTCAAAGAATCTAAGAGAGGACATGAATCATAATATGTACGTTAGCGGTGTAACAGAAGTTGAAGTCAAAAGCACGGAAGAAGCTTACAGTATTTTCTGGAAAGGTGAACTTATTTAATATCCTTCTTTATCTGTAGTAGGCACATGTATGTAACATGCAGCAGGTGCAGTCAAAACTAGATTGTACTGTGCTCAGACATAATGCACCCACCATATGAAAAACAAAACGTGGTCTATTTTTTACTCACCGTGGGACTTGCTAAAATACTCAATTGTATAGCCACCACGGATCATGTTACTGTAGGTTCTCTCGACCAATACATTGGTTGACAGTCACTTGACATATCAGTCAACAGTTGCTTGATATATCGGTCAAGATGTATGTCGGCTTTTAGTTCACTGATACCTCACCGACTCTTTGCCAATACTTCACAGATAATTCACTGAGTATCAGTTGACACTCGGTCAATAGTCAGAAGATATAGATAGACAGACAGTCAAGAGGCAGTTGATACTTGGCCGATGTAATCGGTCAACACTAGGTCAATAGTTGGATGATAGTCGGCCCATAGTCGATAGTCGATATATGATTTTCCACCATCACAAGATAGCATTAATGTCATCGCTTAAAGAGAAAGCATTTGGCCGCAATATTGCTAAATTAACACAATTGACTGATATAGTGATACTCGACACATGACTGATATTCAACCGACAGTTGACCAATATATCACCCACAGGTCACTGATATACTGCTGACATATGACCAGTACCAATTGTTTGGTATCAGCTTGTTTATTGATCTTACAAAAACATCAGGTTGAGTATATCTGTTACAGAGTAATCACCAACAAAGTGCCAAATGTACCCGTATATTGTAAATGCCAGATGTATATTGTAAATGCCAAATGTATATTGTAAATATTTTTTGTTGGATCTCACGTTTTAGGCCAAAAGAAAAGACGTGTTGCCAACACTGTACTAAATCGAGAGTCAAGTCGAAGTCACAGTGTGTTTGCAATCAAACTAGTACAGGCTCCCTTAGATCCTGATGGTGAAGAGGTCTTACAGGTATTAATATTACAATAACTGTCAAACAAGCAATAATGGCCACCTAGTAATAGCAGTCACCATTCCACGACATCAATTTTTTTTTGTCCCTTGGAACCAAGCACTCACTAGATATACTGATGAAACCTGTCTACAATGGCCAGTTAATTGTGCCTAATGACAGCCCTTTTAGGTTCCACTGTACACTGTAATTCACAATTTAGTGAACACTTTAGTGAACCCCTCTCTCATATGAGACTTGTAATTGACTTACTCTTGCCATACATGTACATGTAAGTTCCACACTGCATCTGTACTCCTAGAAACAACTTTTTCTTCTTGGATTAAAATGCACTGATTTGTCCACATGGGAACATTTTTTAGACTGCATGTAGTTCTTCATTGTTTACTCTATTCTAAACATGTCGCCTTACAAACCCCCTGTTTAAAGATACTTGAGGGTAGATCCTTAAAGAAAAAAAAACAAGTGCTTAATTGATCAACAGTTTATTTATCTTTTTTTGAACAGGATAGAAATCAAATTGCAGTGTGCACATTATCACTGTGTGATTTAGCAGGGTCTGAGAGAACAAACAGGACAAGAGCTGGTGGAGACAGACTACGAGAAGCTGGTAATTTATTACAGGTTGACACTGACATATCACACAGTGGGATCTATTGAGTTAGAGCTGAGAATCATTTATTGTGTACACATAACTACTGGTAGGCCACATTACATGCACATGTGTTCTCAAGGGTGAAAAGAATGTAGCCTGAAGACAAATATATATTTTTTACATGTATCCTGGGCTGTCATTAAGTTTTGAGTCACGTATGTAATATAGCCTTGATCTTCACATCCATAACAAACTTGTTACCACTTCAACTTGAGTGAATTGTATCAACTGTGCCCAAGTTCACCTGTAACATCAAGGGCCCATCCAATATGCTCAGCCGTAGCAGTTGTTATGGGTTATGACCCTTACAGACAGTCCTGTGTATCTACATACAAGTTACATTTTATATCTTGTGACAACGATTTTATAATTACATGTACATGTAGCCCTATATCCTTCCAAATTAGATTGACAGAAAGATTGTCAATAGAAAAGCAAAGCAACTACTCAAAAAATATAATTAATGTACGAAATCTTGGAGTACATGTAGATGGTCAGTTTGTTTCTTACATGTAAGTGCTTTGTCATATCAAAAAAGTTAAATCTTATTAATTATAAAATTTACGTTTTGCAAAAAAAGTTACTTTTGAGCTGAAATCAAGGGTTCATATAAATGAAAATCAATGAATTCTGACAGAGTTCTTAGAGCTACTGTAGCTGATTGTACAATAAGTGATATGCCATTTGTATAGGTTTTACAGGTTGCCTTCAATTGTTCTTTTCTTATTTTTTTCACTCCCTGGAAAAGAGAAGCTTCTAATAACCTAGGTGTGCATGTAAGCCAAAACTTAATAGACAGTGTAGTGACAGTGGCTCTCAACAATGTCTTGTGAATCTTTTGCTTTCCTTAGGCAACATCAATGCATCTTTGATGACACTAAGAACTTGCATGGAGATTCTGAGAGAAAACCAAGGAAATGCTGAAAATGGCATTTCTCCAAAGGTGAGTAGTACAAATGTTCAGCACAATATATATGTAAATTATGTACATTGAGTCTTGCATGTTTCACATACATGTGTGTAATTTATTTAGTGTTATTTTTTATCAGATTGTTCCTTACAGAGACACCAAGTTGACTCATCTGTTTAAGAATTTCTTTGATGGGGAAGGGAAGGTGAGTTCAATAGAATCTGTTAAACCTTTACATAATAATCAAATTCATTTACACAATAAAGGATTATTGATACCATAAAAGCTCTCACTAACATCAGTCTACAATCATGTAATTGCCTTTCTTCAGGTTCGGATGGTTGTTTGTTTGAATCCTAATGCCGAAGATTATGATGAGAGTGTGGTAAGATGTCAAATTCTTATGTATGTACTGTAGATAGACGTGTTCTATCCACAAATTATAAAACATTGAGGTACAGTGGAAATGATGTATTGTATGCTTCTTTTATTGATTTAGCATGTGATGAAATTTGCCGAGGTGACACAAGATGTTGTTATAGCCAGACCTCAATCAGTCAGGTAACATTTAGCAAATAACTTATTGTCAAAATTGTTTTCAGTTTAGGTACAACAAAAGGTGATTATTTTTCAAGCTTTTATCATGACTTTGCCAAGGCTTGAAACTAGTCTGCCTCTTGTGCCAGTGCACCAGGACACAGGTGGACCTAAGGCATACTGTGATGTTAAAAATCTGCACTTAGCAATACAACCATTGATTTGCCTTTTGGCCACATCAAAGGTATTGCAACTGATTCAGAAACTAGACAGTGCCCACCCATAACTAATTTTTTCTTAAATGTAAATAGATTTGACACTGGACTGACACCTGGGAGAAGGAGAGGTATTTGAATGTTTTTTTTTCTTTTTAATATTGGATGTTTAATGTTTGAAGTTGTGATACAACATTTGGGTAAATCATTACCATTGACAACTGCCTGAAGATCTAACTGGTATTCCTCTCCCAACATTCTTGCATTAGAACCTTTTTAATGAAGTCCCTGTGTAATGTACATTCTATATTTATCATAACTGGTCTTGTTTTGTCTTTGTCTTTTATAGCAAATCAAATGTACAAGGAAGTTCTTGCACATGTTGAGGATAATAAAGGTACACAATGTTTGGATTGTACAGAGACCTGATGTCTAATGTGTGAACTGCAGCAGGGAACAAGGAAATGTTGAAGAACAACTATAGGCGAATCTTTGCTGACGTCGTTGTTTACATTTTTCCTCATTAACATACAACTTTGCGCCTAGAAGGCGTCATGCTAGACACGATTTTACTAGAGAAACTTAAAGAGCTTGTGAAACTTAGTAAGTGGTGACATTTTTGGCTCTTTGGGTGTAATATTCGAGGAGAAATTGGCTTTCAAAAACATCAAAATTTCTGTGTAGCAAAAGCGCTAATGAGCTCATACATTCTTTGTAAAATTTTGAGCTTTCAAACCTGCGTCGCACAAAAAGTATTCAATACATCGCGCTCAAATTCCTTGGGACAGTGAATCGTGCTGTGCCCTTTCAATATTCAGTATTAATCTCTTTGTAGCTCCATCAGCAACTGTATCGCTTATGGTAATGAGGCAAATATTGTAAACAAAGATTCTCCTATAGCTGGGGCAGGAAAAAAAAAACAGGTCCAACTGCGCGGGGCAAGTAAATTTTGCTCCTAGGTCAATGGGAAAGTGAAAGTGGATGTTTAGTGGTCCAGTGGGCGAGTGAAATTAGCCTCAGTAGTCTTGTTAGTTGATAAGGCATGAACATTGTGCACCTATTGGGCAAGGAATATTTTAGTGGGGGCAACTGAAAACTGAAATGTACTGACCCTCTGGGCAACTGGATTTCAATTTTTTTTTTCCTGCCCTGGTAGTGTAATAAATTATGTGTACATGCAGGTTTCATGAACGTTTTAGCAGGAGAGCAAGATCCTGTAAACTTTTTCACCTGGGTAGCATAGGCCACAATCAGAGAAAGTCAACTTTAATTCTCTTAGCTTTGCCTAACGTTGAATTCACAACATGGGGCATGCATGCCTTTTACAGAAAGGACACTTGAAACCACCAACTCTTGACATTTTTTGTGCATTTTTTGACGACTATCGAATGAGGGCTATCGAATGAGTGTAAAATACCAATTCCTTTGTCTATATGGAGATTCTTCATTACATGTACATTATCACTGGATTTATTATACATTTCGTAGATAACGGTGAAACAGTGATCATAGCCAAACCTCTTCAAACCATGGGACCACCTTTCCCAGTTATGGAGGTAAGGTGCATTTTTTGCTGTCATCTTAATTTTTACTTACAGGGTCATTAGTTCAGTCATTTAACACAGAACTCAAGCATGTCACGGAGTCAAGCAATCTTAAATGTCGTAGCAGCATCCAGTCCATTTTCAACTTATCGTACTGTAACAAGGTTGACAAGGTAGACACGTTACCATCCTGGTCCAGTCTCCCAGAATGTACATGTACCTGCTGGGACTGTTTTCTCTCTTGTCACCTGCAGTCTTCCTAGCATGTAGATTCCTCTTGATCTGAATCTATGTGAGTAGCAGCAAGATTAAGTGAACTAGTGAACAATGATAAAATCTGGGCAAGACCACATGTTCATGTACTCCTCGCTGATAAATGTTTGTGTTGTGAACCGCTACAAGGTGATACAGCTGTAACATAACACGTGATTAATGCTCTGTTTTCTTTCAGATAAATTCACCAGAAGATAACACAACGCTAGTAAACTTGATTTATTTTCTTCAAGAGAGACAAAGACGGCGACAAACTCTCATTGATGATTTGTCGAGGAAAGGTAAGTTGTTACGATGTTTAGAAAATAACTGGGTTCTTAACCATTGAATGTGTTAAAATCAATCCTTGATGACTACGCCATTTGCGGTCTGTCCATTTTCTTAGGGCAAAAGCAAAACTTGCCACAATGATTTTTCTTTTCTGCCTGGGCACTTCTCATACATATTTATTATTAATTTTGTTTTGTTTTGTATCACTTCTTTTTGCAGAGGGAATTTTTAGGGCTCAACTCTTGGAATTAGAAAAAGAAAACAGCCAGGCAAATGGAGTGAGTAGATTTACATCTACATGTGTCCTGTTGGTCTGTTCTGATGAGGCAAAAAATATATATTTATATTTAACGTTGCCAAAAAGCGCACCAAACCAATGTAACAATAAAAGCATTTGTTGGAGTGATAGATTGCTGTGAAGTCTGTAAATATTTTTAGTTCGCTTGCCAACCTTTCAACCAGCTCTGGTCCCTTGCTCATTTTAAACGATTTCCCTGCCATTAGTTACTTGACAGTTGATCTCGTATAGTGCATCGCTTTACATTGTAAAACCGCTGCCTCTGCTGCTTCTATTGAAGGAAATCCAAATTCATTTTTAATCGATTACACATTAGTTGGGTAAAAACGAGTGAGGATATTTATGTACTCAATGGGCGTGTCTGACTAACTTGTCTTTTTATTCTTACTGTAGATAATGTAGTGTAATGACGTGTTACCAATGCAGAAGCTATTTGCCAGGCTCGGATGAAATGTTCAGCACAACAACTCTTTTCTTTTTCCTTTAGATTATTGCTAACCTTAAGACAACAATCGAGGAAAAAGACAGGTACAAAGCCCTTCATTAACCGCAATAATTTTTATTTCTGTCTTTGTTTCGTGCAAATCCTTGATGTTGAACAAGGATAATCAAAACCGAATCTTATAATTCTTGAGAATGAAAAACCATGTGCTTCCCACTTGACAGAGATATTCAGAAACTGGAAAGAAGACTGAAGGCTATAACGCAAAAGGTAATGCCGCGTTTTGTATGTGTACATGTACTTTGTTTGAATGTTCTGTCCTTAGTCGAGAAGAAACGATAACACGTCAGTTTACCTTGGGAATATTTCTTTTCAGAATGAGATGCTTCAGAAGACTGCAGAGATGTACGAGCAGGATAAAAAAGAACTGCAATATGAGGTATGAAAACCTACTGACTATTTTCACAGACTACAATAACAGGCCGAAAACGAAGCCACGTTCTATACAGCAATACTTGAGAGTCACTGAGGGTAATCGTTGCGCCTCTGTTACTCATGCGATCACTGGGTAAACGATATTCCCAAGACAGTTACAAATCCACTCTAGCTTGCGCAAAGAGGTTGTACGGGTGTAGGTTATATTCAGTGGTTATTTTTTATCTCAATTTTGTTGACTGTCTTATCCTGACTTCTTATTCCCTCTGTAGTTGGATGATCAGAAGAAAAGAGCTGATAAGGAGAAAACCGACAAAGTTAAAATGCGCCAGGTCAGTTTTCCTTTTCCTTTTCTTTTCTTTTTTTTTTCTTTAAACAAAACTTTCAAAGTTCTTCTTCGGCCCGAAATGATTAGCTGTGGAGTAACGAAAGTGTTTTTCTTTTGATACGTTTTGCAATGCGCGTGAGGTTCAGACTTTTTGTAGTGCTACGTTCGTGAGTGGGACGCGTCAAGCAGACTTAGTTTAATCGGTACCCTTTATAGGAAATCAAGTTTAGCTTTAGAAATTTTGACATCAAAGAAATACTGTTCGCCTGCTTTGATTTTACTTATATTTCAGGCTTTAAAAGGAGTAGTGACACAAGAAAAAGGCAAATGGGAACGAGAATGCGTAAGTCGAATAGTCCAGTATTTATTACTTTCTTTGTGTTGGTTTTTTTCTTGTTTTTCTTTCCTGTTTTCTTTGTTGTTTTTGTCAATGGGGGTGACTAGATTTTAGATTATCTTAGAGGAATTAGCACTTAAATTGTTGCGGATGCTACTCCAAAAGACTCGATTCATTTTCATTCTTATTTTCATTCTAACTACTATTCAAAGTCTTCCAAACTGCATACCAAAACGTTTCATAACCTTGTCCTTACTTAGTCAAAACGCGTTAAGGACAAGGAGATGGAGATGCAAGCTAAAATGTGGCAAAAGGATGAGAAGCTAAGACAACTCAAGGAGATCGTACAGGTATGTTCATCAAAGTGCAATTTGGCAAGTCTTTTCATCGCCTTTTGCACCTGTTCTTCTCTTCCATGCCTTATGTCATCATAACTTTTCGAACGCTGGTCACAAGGCCAGGAAAATCCTTCGCCATTCTTCAGATCCTTTTGACGACTTAATATGCGCCCATCTTTTCCCATCTCCCCCTCCCCCCCGCCACACCTCCCTCTCTCCACCTTGTAACACAGATGGGAAAGTAGCTTACACGGTAGACTCCATCCCTCTGCTCTTCTCGAGTTTCGAGACAAACCCTTGAAAATATTTGCTAGAAATTTGTTTTCTGTCCTCAGAGCATGCAGACCAATGACGCAAGGACTGTAACTCGTGCCCAGGCTAGGGCTGCGGCAATGTCTAGATCCAAGTCTCCCCCGCCGCCTGTGGCCAGAAAGGTAATTTGGTATTCTAAGTAGACTCTTTTTCCTGAAGGAATGCCAAAGGCTTTTTTTTAATATATTGAATTACGCGACTCTATTTTTCAGCCTCCTATTAAATCTCGCCACAGACGATCCAAGTCATCAGATTGCTGGATAGAGCACAAACCCTCGACGCATTTGGAAACAGGTATTGCTACTGGAAACGCGGTGTAATAGTTCTATCAATTCTGTACATGTTCTTTGCGGTTGAATAAATGGTTTAGCTCAGGGTATTGCTGCATAGAACGGCTAATTGGTGACTGATGTTTCTTCAACCTGAGAGCTGGAAGTCATATTCAGAGTTGACAGAAACGTTAACAACCAATACGAATGCCGCTAAAAGCAGTTAAAACAATAATACATCATGTGTCTTTGAAAACAAGGTTTGTAATACTTCTCCAAACTTATATCGTTCTTTGGTGACGCCTCTATGTTATTTATGATAGTTCATGTATTTACCTCCGCTTTATGTTATTCCTAACCTTCCTTTTGTTCGTTGCAGATACGGTTCTTAAACCGCAAATTAAGAACAAGAAAACAGTAAGCAGACCCGCGGAAAAGGATTTCAAAACAACTAACGTGAGCGCACACGATGTTCTTTTTATCTACCTAAACGTCACGACTTTAAAAATTTTAAAACTCCTAGTAGACGAGGCAGTTTTCATTGCCGCAACTTGCCTTTGCTCACGCGAGGCAAGTTGTGAAACGAGTGTTACACGCTGTAATATAATGATGCAGTGTTCAGAAGAGAACGAGATGGTTGAACTTATGCCTCAAAGTGTAAAAAATACTTCGTTTACGAGACTTCTGGTCACCTTGAAACTACGGTATATATATATTTTTTTTAAGTGGAGACAAGCCGTCATCGCGTAAGTAACGCGGATTTTGTTTTGTTCTCGTGCAGGCCACAAACTATGTGTTATCTCATCAAGAGGAAGATTCTGCCGGCGAAATCGAGACTAAGTTGATTAAAGTGAGTTTTGCTTGTCTCCAGTTGTTGAAGGGTGAATAACGCCATCCAAGAAATACGCTCGAACAAAGCCTACTACGCTAATATGATCACTGGATAGTACTTTATCTGTTGGGTGATGCCATCCGCCCCGCTTTAAACAACCGTGCATGGACTTTTAAAAGAAGAGTAGAAATGAGCTCGAGTTAGCTTGTCTTGTAGCCTGCGAATACAGCCGCCTGTTATCGCTACCGGCCAGCTTGCACCAACCCAGCCGCTGGGAACGATCGAATGCGGTCTTATTCGCAGGCCTCTTGTTTTACATAGAGTTCTGTTTTTCACAATGATTACGGTATAGCTGCCGCATATTTTGAGCGTTGAAGGTGTGACATCCTCTGTCCAACTTGCTTCGCAAGTGTAAGACCACCGTAATTTTCACATTATAAAGAGTTTGCATACAGTATATATAATAGTTATTTGCTAGTTTCGGTTGTAAACAACGTCGCGAACCTGCTGTACCAATGTTGATGATGTATGTGAGTTTTTACCCCTGTAATGTTATCCGCAGGGAGACGTGTACAAAACTGTGGGAGGTGGTCATTGTATCCAGTTTACAGAAGTAGAGACTTTGAAAACAAGATCTGACGAACTAACAAGTCCAGGAAGGTACGTGCCAGGCTAACTTGTGGTGATAGAGTGCAGTCAAGATTTCAGACATTAAAAGTTACCTACTAGAGCTTAGTTCTATTCTACGGAAACTTTTCGTTGTCAAGCTTGAGTGTAATATTTCAGAAATATCGGGATAAGAGCTACTATTAACTTAATTGGCTCCATATTAAGGAGTAATGCAAAACACAGGACGTCTTCATATCCTTTATCCCCTTATTTTTCAAGGTAGATAATTCAAATTGACAATCGGGTGACTAATTTACCATAACAAAGATCATGACGTGTTAACACGATATAACTAACATTCATTCAAGATACAGAAAAAGTCCAAAGCTGAATGTTACGAGAAGATGTTTGGTCTTTATATTTTTTGTACACAAGGAAACTCTTGGCTTGGAAATGTATAGGAAAAAAGGCAAGAGCGATTTTGTTCTTCCTTGGAAAATCGTATGTTCGTAATGCAGTGCACGTGTATCTCTGTATTCTTGTGTTTTCTTCCCTTAACTCTTTGTTTTTGGAAACAGAAAACGCCGAGCGTCTGATTCAATCGATGATGAAAGTCATTCAAGCTGGACTGATGTAGAAACAAGGGTAAGTATCACGTGGTTGCCATGCCTCGGTCATCTTTTTGAATATTGTATTAAAAAATCTACAAACTTACATGCAAACTCTCTTTTACTTTCAGTGTTCCACGGCAATTGAAGGCAGACCGGGCATGGGTCCAAGCTACTGTCACACAACATCAAAGTATGTATAGTAACAAATAGATGAATCGATAAACATCTCTTCCGTGCCATACATTTTTTTTTTTTTTCAACCTGAAGAAACAATGTCTTGTTCATTGTGAAACCACAATGGTGATTGTAACAAAATAGAAAACCTGTTTCCTAGATGTGCCTTGATCTTTTGAATGAGGTTTTTTTTTCCTCTAGCTTGATTCTTTAAATATTTTAGTTGACTAGGGGGTGTGTTTCTTTGGTGTAAATCCAAGATTGGATTCTTAAATTCCAAAACGGATTTTGCGTTTCGTTCCAAAACAGATTAATCCAAGATCACTCGGATCACGATACATCACTGGAATCAAAGAATCCTCACTCAGAGTAGACTCCTTCGATTCCTTTGATGTACCGTTATCTGAGTGATCATAGATTAATCTGTTTAGTAAAGAAACTCAAAATCCGTTTTTAGATTTTAGAATTCAATCTTGGATTTTCCCAAAGAAACACGCCCCTACTCCTAGGATAAGAAAGCAACGGAATTTACTTGGAGTTCCAGAGTCAGAATTTAGTGACATAGTCAAATCCTCGGCACAAGACCACCCAGTTTCATTGGTTTACGAGGTTTAATTTCACCGTGGTTGGGCGGTATCACAAAAAAGCGTGTGATTTATAATTATGGTGATGGTTACTACAGAGGGTATATCTGTACTGGAAATAGCTGTCACATTTGGTGATAAGAAATCTTATCTAAGAGGCAGAAAACCTTACTTCCTTTTGCATTTATTCCTCAGGAAAAAGAAGCCTTGAAGAGGGACTTTCAACAGAAGTTGCGTTTCTTTGTTTAAGTGTCATACCTCCCAAGCGATGACGAAATTTAGATTATATAAGGAGTCTACTCCGACCTGACTCATGAATTGCACTCGCAAGTTATTTCGTCAAAACTATGAATGATGGGTGTTCACAGCATTCATTTCCCCGTTATTCAGATAAATAGTTTTAATGAACGCCACCAGTGGTAATGTTCCATTGCCTCGAGAGTTCAAGAGCTGGATGTACAACTCGATATATTCGCAGTAACGGTGCTTTCATTTAGTGTTTTTGCTTGGAAAAATGATGGACTCTTATCAGTTAGCAATGTTCTGTTTTTTAATCATTTGTTTTCATTTTAGTAACCTTTTTTTTTTCATTGATAAGTAGTCTCTGTAAAAAGCCGTAGGTAATAATTAATAAATATATTTACATTTCACTTGGTCTGGATTCTTTCGGCACCTGATTTTTTGTTAGAATTAAGGCAACATTGAATGAATTATATGCAGTACTTAGTAGTAAGTAGGCCTGATAATGAAATTAAACCAATGCGGTGTCGTCACCTCATGACTGTTTATTTTTCCCTTGGTTCAGTGTGTTTGTCCTTTTTGTTGGGTATCTTTTGGTTGAATTTTTAACTTCGCCCCAAGAACTATGGAAGTAAAACTGGAAAAAAAATACAGTTGGACTTGGAACTTCCCATCTACCTTGAATAAACTTTTAAACTTTTAAATCCCGCTTGAATAAACTTTTTTCATTTATCTACTATCGGCCTTCATTATTTTTACAATAAAATAGGCCTATTTTTAAGATCCGGACAAGGTTTACTCCCGTTGTTTGTGGCCCATGCTCAAAGAGTGCAGGTTATTTCACACAAATCGACGAAGAAACTGATTCAGTTGCACCTTTCAGTACAGAATGAGTAATTTCTATATCTTCTAAGTCACGGAAACATTTCAAACGGGCTGCTTGTTCTGTAAAACTAGGCTGGAAAAATGAACCAGTCATTGACGATACCGATGCTTTCTAAGAGTTAAAATAATTTTAAGACAACTTAGAAAGGTGACTTAAAACAGTTTTCAGCACTTAGATTTTGATGGTTCATTATAACCACTCTTTTTATCACTTGATCCTACAATCATGGAATCAAAAAACCTGCCCAATCATTGGCGAACACATTGTTATCATTTTCGTGACACAATAGGTTACCATAGCAACAGTATGAGTTGCTAAAAACACCCTTAATTACAGCTTTAGGAGCTTATAATTCAAAAACGACACTGAAATTTTTCATATTATCAAATGTTGATAAGCAGGATAAGACACCGCTTTTGGCAAAGTTTTAAAAAAATCTGTACATGGAGTTCAGAGCCACCTTAAAGATGATTTCTAGTCCGTACTGCACAGTCACAACACCCTAATACACCAAATGCATACAAATATAACGAGATATTTCTATTTTTTAGTTACAAAGGGTACTTTGACACTCTTGTTTTTCACAAGGGTGTAAATTCAATTAGAGCTGACGAATCGTCACCACTCTTTCCCACGAGATGTTTGCTATCTTTAGTTACAAATGGTAACTTAAGAGTGTGTCCACGAGAAAACCAGTCAGAACCAGGCAGGAGGTGATACAGCTGAAATCACCGATTTCACTCAAACTTGGCACAAATGTTGGGTTTGATGAGTGAATGATTGTGGCAAAACAGTAGGTCAAAATATTTTATTCCCTTCAAGTTAGGAGGACCCCCAGCAAAAATGGCCATTTGACACTAATTTATGCATATTTAATTAGCCATATCTGGTTTAGTATTTCTACAACAAGAAAAAGCATGTGAAAATGAAATCCACTAGAACATGTTGTGTAACTATCAGTCTAAAAGTACAGATATTCATTTCAACTGGGCAATTTGATTTCTGTCCGTGGCTTCATCTTGAGTAAGGTGCATATTTCGTAGTGTTGTGAATAACCTTTAATTGATGGCAAATATCTGCACTGGGCAAGAGCAAGTACACATTATTCTAACATGGATAGTGAGAGCAATCAACAAAGTTCTCAAAAAAGCCATAAAATGTTTGGGGACTTATATTCTGTGCTGGTGTACTGTTTACATAGAACTTAACCATTTAGGGCCATTTCATGAACATCCACTAAAACAAAAGCCTTTTCTCTGTCTTAACCTAACTCGAAATCAACAAGAAATAACTAGCTAAGCATTTTCCTATCAATTACGAGTAAAAATTGGGCGAAAAGAAGCACTTGAGACACTTCTTTCAAATATTTTCGGAGCTATATCTGCTATATCTTGAGGCATATCGATGTGAATACTGCAGTAGATGATTCAACTCACAAGCTCAGACGCTCTGACAGTATTCTACAATAACCACTGGGATCGGACTTAAGATTACAAACAGAACAATTATCCGCATAGACATTACGAGTAGTGGAACAATATCAGTTTATAATCTTGTTGTAAATATGATTCCTTGAAAAGCAAACTTACCTGGCGTTTTTCTTTCGTGGTTTCTCTACACTAACGATCTCCCCGTTGTTCACGGTAAGCCAACAGGTAAGCTCATCGATTAAAGATTCATTCAATAAAATAGTAATCTGTGAGGTACTACTTGGTGTTAGATAAAGATATTTCATTTTTATGGCAAGTAAAGACAGCAAAGACACTTTAATTCACTTATCGCCCGCCATCTTGAATTTAACCTGCGCACGTCAACGGTGACTGACAAATGAACGTCGGTCTTCCCAGGGAAGACTTCTTTATATAGCGCGCCTTCGATTGTAAGCCTCGCTTGTATGCAACTTCCGGTTTTTCCTGGAATCGGTGTAAAATTTACATGTAAATCCAACTCTGACATTTAAGCTAAGCCGTTATCGATTTGAAATGGATGTTCCAACTCTGATGCATAACCTGACGGAAGAATTAATTTGTTCTGTGTGCATGCAGTTGTACAGAGAACCAAAACGGCTGCCATGTTTACACGT
Organism: Orbicella faveolata; assembly: GCF_042242905.1. NCBI lineage: Eukaryota > Metazoa > Cnidaria > Anthozoa > Scleractinia > Merulinidae > Orbicella > Orbicella faveolata. The sequence continues at coordinate 33,850,923 of NW_028301536.1, read as the reverse complement.
TTTGTGCCTCGAATGTCTGAACAATGTAACGAGCTGTCCGCTATGTCAGGATGAAGTGGTTGTTCCCGAAAGCGGCACCATGGAAACTCTGCCTAGCTGTCATTACTTGAAGAATCTGCTGGATATTTTGGCCGTCACGGAAAGCAGCAGTTCAAAAGTATCTTGCGGGAAGTGCGAGTACAGAGAAGAAGAAGAAGCATCTTTTTATTGTTTTTGCTGTGGCGGATTCTGGTGTAATGATTGCATTCTTGGAGCTGACAGATCTAGAGGTCACCGCGTTCTTGGGCTGGAAGATTTTCGAGAAAAAGATCTTGAAGTCATTCTCAAGCGACCGGCACTTTGTCAGAACATAGTTAATAGGGGAAGAAGAGGTCAGAAGAAGGTTCATTGTAACGAGGTGCTAAAGTTTTATTGTAAAGAGTGCAAAATCCCTGTGTGTCAGGATTGCGCGAGAGTTAAGCATTGCAAGCACGAAATGGAATATTTGGATGTGACAGCAGCAGCGATGAAGCAAACCGTAACCGATCGACTAGATGCTGCAGAAAAAGAAACACGAACTGTCTCCGACTCCTTGCGAGAATTGGAGGAGGAATCTCGAGAAATTGAAGAGCGTTCCCAGTTTGTCAAAAGTCAAATTCAAATCGCAGTCAAAATGCTTATCCGAAATCTTCAGCAGCAGGAAAAGGAATTGATTGCGGAAGTTGAAAAGGAGACAAAAATAGAACAAGATCGCGTGACAAGGGAGCAAACGGAAGTGAGGGACCATCTGAATGAGATTGAAGACTGTATGTCGCGAGCGAGGCATTTCATTGATTGCAGCACGGCAGCCGATCTCGTGGAAGGAGGACCGTTTGTGAGCAAGCTGTTGCAAGATCTACCGACAACAGAATTTGTCGCGTCCGCAACTCCTCGCATTGTCTTCTTGGAAAACATGGCTTTAACTAATATTGTGCAAAACGATCGAATCGGTCGCCTTGACAAAAGCCCCACAAAAGCAAATCAGTGTACCATGGAAAGCCTTGACAAAGTCACCGCTGGATTAGAAGCAAGGTTTCAACTAGTAACTCGGAATTCCGAAGGGAAACAGTCTTATTCTCCTGGCGATCGTATTGTTGTGGACTTGGCCTCAACAGAAGATGGAACACTTTCAGCGGAGATGAAAGTTGTGGATGGGAACAATGGCAGTTACGAAGTTTCTTGCATTCCAAAACGAAAAGGGGAACATAAATTTTCGGCGTTTGTAAACGGTGAAGAAATCAGCAATCTTTCCCCGGTTCACGTCAAGAAAAGATCCTACAAACTTCTGCGAACTGTCGGTGGCAAGGGTACTGGAGCGGGAGAGTTGAATGCCCCATGGGGGGTTGCTGTTACTGGTCGAAATGAGATTTTTGTGTGTGATAACGGTAATGATAGACTCCAAGTGTTTGATGAAGAAGGAAACTTCATCAGAGCAATTGAACATGAGCTGTTAACTGGCCCAAGAGGGATATGCATAGATAGTGCTGGCTGGATTTATGTAACAGCTCAGAATAAGATTCTTCTGCTTAATCCGGAGGGAGAATATGCCAAAGAGATTAGTTATGAGGTAAATAAAGGTGTGTACTGGAGTGGAATCACCTTGGATGAACAGGGAAATATCATTGTATGTTACAATGGAATCCATATTCTTTCTCCAGAAGGAAAGCTCTTAAAGGAAATAAGTGCAGAGACCTTTTTCGATCCATTTGACTGCATGTACTGGGAGGGGAAAATATTCGTGTCAAACTGGGCGCCCAATACAGTTGACGTTTTGGGCTGCGATGGAAAGTTACTTCAAGAAATTGGAAAACAGGGCTCTGGAAATGCAGAATTCAGCCGACCTACGGGACTAGCAATCAACAAAACGGGACAGCTTGTAGTGGCTGACGATATAAAAGCGGAGTTCAAGTATTCACTGCAGATGGAATGTTTGTCACCAAGTTTGGAATTTTCGTACTCTCCAATCCTTATGGTGTGTCTGTAAGCAATAGTGGTCGTGTAATTGTTTCTGACGGGGACGAAGACCAATTACAATTTTTTTAAAGTACTTTAAAAAGTAAACAGTAGAGTACGTTGCATCGCTGACATGAGCAGTGAGTCGTACACTTTTTAAAGCTGTACTTTTTGACTAGGACACTCCGTTAGAGATCTATCGGTCTATCTGGAATGACTGCTAATTTTCCAAAGCTTTAGGTCGGCGCACACAAGGGGACTAGCCCCGCGACTAGTCCCCGCGACTAGTCCCCGCGACTAGTCCCCGCGACTAGTCCCCGCGACTAGTCCCCGCGACTCGTCCCCGCGACTCGTCCCCGCGACTCGTCCGCGCGACTGGTCCCCCGCAACTGGTCCCCCGCGACTGGTCCCCCGCGACTGGTCCCCCGCGACTGGTCCCCCGCGACTGGTCCCCCGCGACTAGTCCCCTGAAGAGTTTACACGAAGGGACTGTTCACAGGGACTTGTCCCACGAACAGTTCACACGAAGCGTTTTGAGAAACAAGTCGCAGGGACTTGTCCCAAAAGTTCAAACCAGTTTGAATTCGTGGAACTAGTCGCAGGGACCAAATTTTAGTCCCTGTGACTAGATTTTGAGGCCCAAAGGTCAGTTCACACGATGGGACTTGTCCCCGCGACTTGTTGCAGGGACTAGTCGCAGGGGCTAGTCCCCTCGTTTGTGCCGACCTTTAAGGTGGCTCAAATCAGTTTCCGACACTTAGATTTAGATGGGTCGTCATAACCACTCTTTATCACTTGATGCTACAATCATGGTATCAGAAAACTGCCCAATCATTGGTGAACACGTTGTTATCATTTTCGTGACACAATAGGTTACCGTAGCAACAGTATGACCTCCTAAAAACACCCTTAGTTACAACTTTAGGGGCTTACAATTCAAAAACGGCACGGTGAATTTCTTTTATATTATCACCTTTTAATAAGCATGATAATACGCAACTTTTGGCAAAGTTTTAAAAAATTCTGTAGGTAGGGTTCAGAGCCACTCTAAAGTTTCGAAAATTTAAGGTAGCTCTGAACACTACCTACAATTTTTTTTAGAAATCCCGATCACAATTGTTTGAACCTAAACTACCATGAAGATCCACCAAGATCAAAGACATCAGAGGTCAAGACAAGGACGAAAAAGACTAGAAAATGGTATCGCGTCTGCCATGATTTATTAGGGAGTTTACGGAACCATGACGGCAACGGCAACGGGAACGTCACTGAACAAAAGAATTAATGAGCAGTACAATAGCTGTGAACGTGCGTTATAATTCTTGGTACATTTCTTTGCCGTCCTCTGCAAAACAACAACGTGAAATGACCAAATTTTGCGTTGTCTGGAGGACGTGAACCACGACGGCTAATTTTTTAAATTTTTATTTCAAATTTATCGCTGTGTTCCGGATTTACTTTTGCGATAGTTTTGACAGTCATAAACGAAGTAAATGACTTGAGAGTATCGCGAGATTCGTAGGTAAAATATAAATTCATTTTTTAATCGACGTTGTCCTCGGCGTCGGCGTCGTGGTTTCGTAAACTCCCTATTTATCTTCTTAAAGACTCTATTTACCATTTACTTTGAATGAATGATATCCTTCTAGTTCAAAGAACATTTACTTATCACGGAAATCTAACTGATAAATAACGCATCATGGGCTTAAAAAAATAGCAAATCACGTATCACGTTATGATGTCCTGTCCCGCGTCACGCGGCTAATTTGGCCTCAATCACGCATCACGCTGCTAATTTTGGGCGATCACGCGTCACGCATTAACTCTTTGCCACCCTCCGGTTAACTAGTTCTAGAAACTTGTAACGGCCTTGATTTGGATTTTTTTTAATACAAGTTCAAACTTTTAACTCGAAAAGAAAGTAGTCTAGATCATAGCCCTCACTGGTCCGAGAGGCTACTTTCTTCTGTAAAGGAAGGAACACTCATGCAAACGCTACGTCGCCTCGCGATTTTTCTTTTAGATTTTTTGCTCCACAAGTACTGCGTCATTGCTTTTATTCATGTGGTGGCTCCTAAAGGCTGGTTTTCACTAGCGACGGAGTCGTAGTCGGAGTCACGAGAGCGCTTACGACCTAGTGAAAATCGAAAATCGGAGTCATAAGCTCGACGGAATCGGAGTCGGAAGAATCAGAACGTTTCCATTTCTTCCGATTTCGTCCACACTATTCTTAATTTTTATTTTTCCCTTCAATAAGGTGTCATTTTTCGGGTTTGGGCCTCAGAAATGGACCTAGGGTGTCATTTTTCATGTCCTTTATCCTTAAATAGGGTCAAGGTTTAAGACCCTTCGCGGCACACACCTATCCGAAATCCACGGAAGTAGGCTAATCTGAGTGATATTCAGTCTAACCGGAGCGCTATTCAGGCTAATCGGAGTGCAGCATTCGCTGCGATTAGCCTGAATAATCCTGTTTTCGGTCGACTCAGCGCTCGATAATGGAAATAACACGATACTGACAAGTCTGTAGTCTGCATTTTACCCTTGGTCTGCAGTCTGCAGTCCGGTGTCTTCGTCAAGTTACACTGACCGGATACTGAGTAATGAGTCCGCCCGAAGTCACACTGGGGATTAGAGCGGTTTTCACTTGACTGTCGAAATTAATTCAAATTTGCTTTGTCTAGATCTTTTGAATTTGACTTCGCTAACTTAGGTTGTATATTTTGGCCTCGATCTGTCGGTCAGCCTCGTAAAAGTCTGCATACGAGCAGAGTGGCTCATCAGTCCGGAGTTTATCCCGGTTTCAGTAGCGTGAAGCGACTAGGAGTATTTCGACTCCCCCTGGATGGGATGCTAGTCCATCGCAAGGTACCCCCCATCATTAAATTCGCCGGTGCTCGTTTATACACCTGGATGGAGAGAGGCACCGTGAAAATAAAGTGTCGTGCCCAGAAACACAACACATGCCCCCGGCGAGGCTCGATTCCGAACCGTCGGCTCCGGAGTCGAGCACAAATTGTTGGGTATTACATAACAAGAAATTGCGGTTTTTCGGTCAGCGGACAGACATAAAGTGCCCGGATGTTTCTCCATGTGACTTCACAAGCGCCTTCAAGGTTGTTGTTGTTGTCCTCGAAAAGCAGTTTATTTTGACGTCTTAAAGGTATTTACATTTTACTGTCCTTCCTTTTTGGTTACTATAAACTTTTCTGAACATACTGGTTGTACAGACACTAAATGAAGTTGTCTGTAGTTTCGATTTAGTCTCACCTAATTTCGCACGTGTTTATTTGCTATCACAGAACTGTTCGTGACGTTCTCTTGCTTTGACTCGTTTACCAGATTTGAAAGAAGTATGCGCCGTACTCGGTCTAGAGGAATGCGTGGAGGACCTGGCCGAATGCCGCCTTTCATGCGCGGTCCTCCAGGACAGAAATTTGTTGTTAGTCATTCTACGTTTGATCCAGCAATGGTAGGTCAATTGATAGTGAGTGATAAGTGATGAGAGAGGGAAGTAAGTGAAGAACTTCGTTGTTTGTATCTCCGTATCTCCAAACTGCCTACAGCTGTTTATATTTGCCCTCATGGTAGTCTGTCCGACAGAAGGAAGTCTTCCAGACTTGTTATGTACAATATGTGTCTGACCGGAGTCACCAATTATCCTTATGTGACTGCTCTGTTAGGTATCTAGTTTAAATCTGGAAGAATCATAAGGTGAAATAACTTGATGTAATTATTGCCCAGATGCACTCTTTTTTGTGCACAATTCAAGATGCACATGAGCAGATTGTCTAGACAGAGACAAGAATTATAACCAGGCACAAAGTTGTCCAAACTATGTGTTGCTAGTTTGAAAACTGTCAAAGAGTCTGTGTTCTGGAACCAGACCCCAATCGAGAACTGGAGATGGAATCATTACTGCCTGTTATAACACTTGCTTACAGTCTGTTATGATAGGACTTAATTTAGCAACAAGATATTGTCCCATTGTTGCAGTGACTGAAATGAAGCCCAGTAAATTATACACCAGCATCCAATGTCTTTTGTTAAGTTGATTTCAAACAGTGGCCTGCTTTTTGTGTTAAAATTAAAAAGAAAAACAAACATTTATTTTCCAAAGGAACTTAGTACAAGATTTAAGTAAATATCCATGGCTTTTAAGAATGCAATAGTTGTTGTTTGATCTATAATTGTTTGTTTTGTTTCTTCCACTTGTGCATGTAGGCTGAAAACTTCTTTCCAAGAACTACTCCTGTCTTGGATGAAACAGCTTTTACACAGGTATGCCTGCAAAGAAATTCAAACAGATTGAAGGATTTGTGCTGCATACAAGTTCAACAGCCCTCAAACAATCAGGCTAGATTACGTGGATCAAAAGCTTTAGCTGTAGCTGAGATCCTGCATCCTTCATTCATTTAATTTTCCCCTAAAATGGCTGGTTATTGAGCTTACAGCCTTTTTGTCATTGTCTTCATTGCTTTTGTCATTGTCCTTCTCTTCCTTCTCTTCCTTTCGATTCTTGTCCTGCATGTAGACCTGAACATCATTATGAACACAATAGTGTGGAAAGGTTTGTTACATTCCACCTGTGAAAATGTAAACTTAATCGTGAACCGTGATCTACATGTAGATGTATGAATCATTTTGTACATAATATGTCAATTTATTTTCACACTTTGACTGGTTCTTACTTATGGACAGACACATAGATGATGTCGGAAACATGTTTTGTTTCTTTATCATATAAAAACAGTTAGATTCAGTGGTGCCTCGTGTCTGTACAAAAATTAAATAGATCATAGATGATGTCAAAATGTGGTAAGAACATTAGTGACACCTACCGAATGGATTGTGTTTCCCTGTTTTTGTTCTTACCACATTTTGATTTCATCTGTAATCTATCACTGAACAGAAGAATGGCAACATGGAACAGGTCTATTTGTTAATTAGTGACTGGTGTCTGTTGAACCTTAGTGTACTGTATTATTCAATGTATCTTTATATCATTAGGCTCTTCTGAAAAGAAATCAAGAGTTAACTCCCAGTGGACAGGAACAGGTAACAGATTATAAACAGTGATAAACTGATATACATGTATAGCATAATTGTTTTTAGATGAATGGACAACATTCAAGGAAAATACACATGTAATCCAGTTGATTGCTGCGGAGCGAGCGTAATGAGCGAGCAGCAACATAATCAGGATTAAAGAAGAATCTATAAAAGGGAGTACGAATTCTCGAATTCATGACATTTTACCAGAATGCATTGCATTTAACCAGAGTGCACTGCACCACTTTTTACCAGAGTGCATTGCACCACGAACAACACGAGGTTGGGACGTCGAGCCGTCGTCCTTTTTCGCCTTTTTCGCTTGGATTCCAGTGAGAAAGATTAGTGGTTATGTTTTGGTCTGATTAACTTGTGAAGGAGATCGTGCTTGACTTTCACAACTCTTGCTTTTGCTCTTAATGTAGAGTGTGAAAGTTTGTAAATCTGGACGATTAATAGTCCAATTTTGACACATTAAAATTCAGCCTAAAACAACAGACCTCAGTACGAGTCTCTGGGGAATAACTACAGAGATTGAAAGGGGTTTATTCCCCAGAGTCTCATGCTGAGGTCTGTTGTTTTAGGCTGAATTTTACTAGATCGAAATTGGTATCTTAATTCTAAAATTAGTATGTCATTTCTTAGCAGTCTCGCCACCTTGGGTGAATGCTTAAATTAAGAGAAATCGTTGTTACTAAAACTTGTAGAATAATTAAAACAAACGAAAACCGTAAAACACGCTAACTTCATATACGCGATCTCTTCCTTTTCATCCAAACATGAATTTAAGCTGAAGCTTTGGCATTTTCACACATCGCGATGGACGCATCCTCGACAGAGTCTGTCAACATTCTAGAGACATTTAATGCATATCAGTACAGAAGTTAAGTTTCTGTTCCTACAATTTCCACATCTTTCGACTTTCGCGATCTGATAAAGGGGACGTTGATGTGTATCGTTTTATGTCTAGACATAGTTCAGATTACTATGTGCTTTTTGTCACAATCGCTTCTTACACTTCGCCATTGATGCGTCATCGTGCTTGAAGTTGTTGATGAATCACTGCGAAAAATATGTCACTATCAACAGAATGTGCCGCAGCATTACTATCTTTTAGATACCCTAGTAAATAATTTAATATTGGTGTATAATCAAGTGTTGCATCATGATGAGTTTCAATTTTGTTTTTTTTTTTTATGTTTTATCAAGTCATTGTCAAACTGTAAAAGCAATTAAAATTCAACTCAACAATCCTGACTGCATATTGTGCGTATCTGTAGAGCTTTATGTACAGTTCAATATTATTGTTGAATCGTGGTATTTATTTTCTGCATTATTTTTTCAGGCTGCTGTTCAAAATCTTGTGACCAAAGTGACAACAGTTTTAGATAATTTGATTGTTACACCAGATGCAGCTGAACTGGTAAAGATATTTTCAAGTGTGATTTGTCCTTCATTGGGTTCACGTAGTGTAACACAATCCTAATCCAGTTGGTATCTAGATTTTTTTGGGACGACCATGTTCACTGATTTGGCCTCCCCACAGGAGGGTCAAACTGCATAATGAGCTCATGAACAGAGTCACGACCAGTCATGTGCACTATGTAGATTGTATGGTTTCTGCAAAGCTGTAGTTTGCATATTAGCACTGTGATTTCGGCCTGCTTGCCTTTGGCAACAAGTATCGAAGCCTGCATCATGGGAAACGAATATTTTCTAGCTTGGTGATGGCAAATGACCATGATTTGTGGTCAGAAAACAAATCTTCCGAGTTGTGTAGCTCGCAAAGTAGCTCTGCAAATTTGTTGTGGCCATAATTGGCTGCCACAAGACAAACTTTCCATGTTTGGTAGCTTGTGTAAAGGTCGTGATTTTTGGTCAGAATGGTTTATTTGCCTTTTTCGTTTGCAAAAACAAGAATGATGTAAATTCAAGCAGTGCAAAAAAATACAAACACGTGGGTAAAATTGACAAAATCTAGACATTTGGCAACGCGCTGTTGTGCAGGGCCGGTCACTGTTCAAAACTTTATTTTCTATGCAAGAGAGATTTGGTACAAGTGTTGATAATCTGAAATTGAAGCTGCAGTAAGTGTGGCCAACAGTTAAAAAAATGGCTTTTCTGGAAAACATTTTGTCTAGTGCAAGTTAATACTTTATTAAAAACACTTTTACAGCAGGTTATAAATTTATTCATCGCTAGTCAGCCTCCTGTACAGATTGTTATCTGTCATTCAATCAAAGTTAATTTTTTATCCAACCACTTGAATGCCACCAAAGTTGACCAAACATGCAAAGTATGCGCGTGAATGCGCTGCTCTAATCTTTGATTACTGTCAGTATTATAAACACATGTACATGTAGTTATGTGGCCTGTGTATTACAGCATTACAGTGTGAAGAACATGAGTACCGTAATGAACCCTCATTCAAGTGTAGTTATTTCCTTATAGGGTTTAGAAGAGGTTCGTGCTGTAGGCTCACACAAAAAAGGAACAATGCTGCTTGGTCATCCAGTTGCTGATTTGACTGTAATTCTTAAAAAGTTGCCATCAGGTATGCAAATGAAATAAGCCCTCTAATCCATGCTAGGGTCAATTACAATATTTGAATATATGCAATAGCTGAATTCTAATTGTAATTTCCAGCTCTGCTGTTTCATAGAAATGTTCTACAGATAACACTAGCCAAATGATATGAGGCCATAGATGAAAAAAACATTTAGATTCATCTTGTTAAATTTTGTGTTGCTTTCAGAAATCTTCTTGGCTGTGGAAAAGTGATAGGTTACATGTACATCTTTAGTTACTGTCTAGGAAGTCCAATACAATGTACATTGTACTCTAAACTTTTCATCAATTTTGTTATTTACTTGCTGGTCTTTATATCTGTTTTGTTAACAGAAAGTGATATTCTTGCTCTGGCAACAAGAGTGCAGAAATCATTAAAGGATGATGGTGCATCAGCAGGTATAAACAATGTTACAATAATTATTGCAATGCATGTACAGACCCATGTATTGTATTTGTAGTTCTTTCCCTGTTCCCTTCATCAGATTATTTTAATCATGTTTGTATTAAAATGGCTTGTGCCTCTGTTACCTTTACATACAAGTTGTAATGTGTGCACAGCTTGTTCACTGTGCAGCACATGTCCACTGTACATGAATTATGGTTTGTAGAACCTTGTTAATCTTTTCTTTTTTTTTTCATTTTTGGCAGATTATCCAATGCAGTCAAATGAGGGTGGTAGGTATCCACTTAGTGCTCAATGTATTTAATTATTATAATTAAAATAATCCAAGCCCACAGCAATTGAATGAGTGGGCACTCCTTCCTCCAGGTCAGTTAGATGTACAGAGTCTGAAGAGTGAAAGAAATTAGGTGACTACAGGGTGTAGCTGTAGCCAATGTCATAACTTGACCTAATAGGATGATTTTCTTTTTTGTTTCTGTGTGTCAAGGATTCAATATAAGCAGTCCTGAGGGTGCCCTGGTTCGTGTACTGATCACAACACTTCCCAAAAATCTCCGAGATGCTGACCCAACAAAGCATGGTAAGTGAACTGTCATAGACCATATTAGCATGCAAGGCTACACATATTATTCAGCGTTGTACGATAGAATTACAGTCATGTAAATGTATGTGAAGTGGCACACAAATTCCAAATTGTTTGTCTGGTGAGGTAGTGAACGTGTACGTCAGTCTGGAAGGAAACAAGCAGCCATGGGATAGATGCACGTGCGCTGTGGCTTGTGGATGTGACCAGTATAGTATTCCAAAGGTATTTAAAAAACTAAATATTGTTTTCACTTTTGACAGTTGATGTGAAGCTTCTAGAAGGAGCGCTGGCAACAATTAGACATGCTCGCTGGTTTGAAGAAAATGCGTTTCATACAAGGTAGAGTTTGTATGCATGTGACTGTCGTGTTTTGTATGTAGATTTTGACCAAAACAGGTTCCTTTGGCAACATGAGCCAACAGTTGTTTTTAATTGGTACTAAATTAATAATTGATTTTTTTTTTCCTTTTCAGTACCCGTCTGTTGGTGAGACTTTTTAAAGACCTTAGAAGACGTTTTACAGGATTACGGGGTCTCACACCATGGCTTATAGACTTGCTTGTAAGTCCAGTCAATATTGGTCAAATATTAAAGTCTGATATGTAATATTGAGAGCTCAATAAATACAAAAAAAAAATAGAAAATGTGAAAGATGTTACACTGCAAACTGTTTAGTGCAAATCAAATCCGTTAACAGAGTCACTATGCAATTGCTACTGAATTGAGATTGAGATTGACATTGAATTGAGTTTTCCAGGAAATGTTTATGTATAGTTCTACAAAAAAAATTTTGCTTTAACTTATACCTTTTAGGCCCATCGTGCTGCTATGGTGAATTCTTCTCGACAACCTCTTCCAGTCAATGTTGCTTTTAGGTAAGAGCAGAAATTTCTCTTGTTTTGTTAAAACAGCTAGGTCACAAAACACAAATAAAGGTGCACTATGCTACTGTATTTGCCTCCTTGCTAACTTTTAATTCCTCTGAGTTACCAGCAATATGGATCATGATCACACTGTTAATAATGTCACAAGCATGTGAAGAGCATTTTCTCTGAAAACCACTGAAATACTTTTTTACAATGCCTCACTAGCAACTTGCAGAGTTTCCTTGCACATGTACAACTTTATTACCAAAATTTCATTACAGAAATGTATGTTTGAAAGAATACTGTGGTTTAATTTGTCATTTGTATGTGTAATACTTTGGTACAATGTACAGTAGTGTGGATTGTAGCTCTATTTTTGTCATTTTATTTCAGGCGTGCCTTCCAGCTCCTCTCAGCAGGACTGTTTTTGCCAGGTTCTTTAGGAATAATTGACCCATGTGAGGTAAATGTAATTGTAATATGTTTACTCTGTACTTGGATGTGTGCTTTTAGCTCTCCTAACTGCACCAATCTCACAAGTACAATGTATGTACAACAATACTGCATTGTACAAGTTTGTTCAGACTGTTTTACAAGAGACACAAGTTTGAGTGATGTTCTGTACACGTTTGAGTGATGTTTTTTTTTTTTTTCATCTCACAGCTTTAACACATTTTCCCTTTCCTTGTTATAGTCAGGAAATGTGCGTGCCCACAGTGTTCTAAGCCTGGAGGAGCAGGTACGAAACAAAAGATCGTTTTAGAGTTTGTGAAACTTGCAGTGTAGTAACCTTTTGTTGAACATCTTGTAAGCAGATGCCATTGGAACGTGAAAAAATTTCAGTTCAGGAGGGGTTACCACATGACATGTATGGGAGGCTACAAATGTTGTGTTAGTACAGATTGTTCATGTATCAGTATGTAACAGAAACTGTGACTCACTACATGCTAGTTTCTGCTTATGAGTGGTGTTTGTTAGCAGACATTCAACTGTATTAAATGCTTGACAATTGATTTCCTCTGCCAATCTTTGTTTAAATTGGCATACATTAATATGACCACCTCACAATGGGCTCATTGAATGGTACTCTTACACATACAGTGTGTACCTGTAGATTATTGGTTTTGCACACGCCGAGCCACCCAGGTCTGTACATGGACGTCTGCATTTTTTCCATTGCCACAAACCTGAAGATTTTATCATCCAGTGCTAAGGATGTGTATTACTTTGTCAATGAAGTTAAAGTAAATGCGACAATGAAGGTCTGACATGAAGGTTTGATATTCATCAGTGTTTTTATTGTTGTCTTCATTACCCCCCAGACAACATGTGTAGCATGTAACTAGTTATCAAGCCTACACTGTCGCCTGTGCTTTAAAACATGTAATTGATTGTTTATGATTATTACTTTCAGGATGCAGTGACAACTTGTGCCCAGACTCTTCTTCGATGCTTGAATCATGGCGCGTACAATGAAATATTAGGATTGGTAAGAACATGTGTACTTTGTATCTTACTGATGCTTAAATGCATGTCTGGTGTGTTAATGGCCAAAGGAATAATTAACCTTATCTTTTATTATAGCTGGTATCAAGGGTATGTTTAAATTTAAAATTTGTATTCGTTATTTTCTATTGCCCTTTTTCTCTTTAGAATCAGGAAGGAATTCCTCCAGTTGGTAAGTCGTTTAACACTGGCCAATGAACAGAAGCAGCTGATCTTGAATTTTCATGTACATGTAGAAATACACAGATAGGACTCTGAGGAGGTTGTTGTTGAATCATGTTGGCACATACATTTATTTTGTTAAATTGAAATCAATAATAGGCTACTTTTGATATATTAAAACTCAGCTTTATAGTGAGGCCTTTAGGACACTAACAACAGGAAAGAATAAACAATTTCCTTTGTTTGCGTTTTTTTTTTTGGTCTCCCCTCCAAGCTGAATTTTAATGTATCGAAAACAGGCTATTGATTGATGATATTATTGTTTCCTAAAAATTTTGACGCCCACTTTTGAAATTCCATCTAAATGGCTGTTTTTTCTTACTGCATGTGTGTACTCTGTAACATCTCAGCATTAGACACCGAGGTATCCAGCTGGGGAGGGGTGATTGTCACACCAGGACAGAAAGCTTATGAGAAGCAACAAGACCAAGAAGACGAAGAGGGGGAGGGTGATGGAGACGACGATGATGAGGAATCATCTGAGATGTCAGGCCAGGAACTGGCTGAAGAAAAGATGGAGACAAGCCAGGAGAGCTGAACATGAAGTCCTGGTTAGGATATAGAGAAGAGCTTCATTTGTTACGAACTATAAATGCCTGGAGTTCCGAAAACTATGTCAATCTCAAAACAGCAAGTCTACAACATTTTCAATCCAGGAAGTAAACTGAAAGGACCAGTTTTCAGTTCGAAAGGCTTTTTTTTTACCCCATCCCCCTCACCATGCCTAGGATTAGACCATTCACTCCCCAGGGTTAAAAGCATCAGAGGAACCTGACCCTCGGCTATCGATGGTCTCGGCTAAAAAAGGTTCCGGTACCAGAGATAAATCCAAAGATGCATGTATATACATGTCCATAGTAACAGTTGTGCATGGTGTAGTTTTAATGAGACAATTTTTAACAAGAGGCAAAAGGGTACCTGTAATGTCAGATTTTTTTGGTACTAAACAATTGCTGAAATCATAAAGAAAATTACAGGAGTGGAAATACATGGAACAAAAAAGCATTTCACGTGTTCCGTGTCCTTCGTGCTAATCCTCGTGTTGTCTTTGCCTTTTGTTTTTTTGCAGAGGATGCCTTCTGGACCACTTGCTGTATCGCAATTTTAGATTTTGCTTTGTAAATTATTGTTTACTTCGTAGTGCGACATTAAGAAATGTTTTAGCATTAAAACTGTGTACTTTCATCTCGCTTTGTATCGTCTTTTGCTACAACAAAAATAATTTTGTTTGGGTTCTTGTTTCTTGAGGTAAATCCCTTCCCAATTTCCCTCTTCGACAGTTCAACTTTCAACTCGGATTCCTTAACCCTTTACCCCCTAAGAGTGCAAATTTGCACACAACGTCAACTTTGTGAGTATTTGATAGATTTTGTATGAATTTTTGCCATGAAAATTGTCTTGTGAAGATCTGCTCATTGAAGTCATAAAATTTTGACCCCCTCCCATCCAAGACATGGTTGACCACCCCCAGAAGTTTTTAGTTCCTTTTTCGGGATGGAAATGGAATGCAAAACTTGTTTCATTTCAAGCTATGCACGAAGAGGTGCTAAATAAGCTATAGCTTAGGCCGGGGTATACCTAATATAGTAGAAGATTTATACATTTTTGTAGTCGTTCATTTTCCCATTTTAAAGCAATTTCTCTCAAAATGTCTACCTCCTTCATAGCTGCTGATGCCAATTCTTAAATAAGCTGATTAGTGGCTTTCAAATGGCATATTGTACACAGGCAGAGTGTCTATTTGCCGATTTGGGAAAAACTGCCGTTCGCCTTAGGGGGTAAAGGGTTAATCGATTCGGATACCGGACATTGCTTTGCGAGTTTGAATCCGAATTACAGAGACGAAGTGGGCTGGATCGAATCCAATGCAGGCTAGAGGGTAGACTCGATCATTTCCAGCGAGAAAACTTTTCCAGCCGTTTTGGGAGTCCGGTTGTTGATCCTCCTCCAAATGGGGCAAGGAACGCGGGCTCAGTGAACGGCTGGAAATCGAGTCTAGCTTGAGGGACGGGAGACACGTTTTCACCATAACTTGCTATGATTGTAGATAAACCTGCCATGAAGTGTTTTTTTTTGTTTGTTTGTTTGTTTGGTTAAAGAAAAGAAAAAGGAAAAAGAAATGTCTGATTGCAGGTTATAATGGAAATAAGACAATGCCAGGAAATTAGGGTTGTTTTGATAGTCAAGCATTTGGGCCAAAATCATTTACGAGGTAAACTAAGGAAGCCTGTTTTAAATATCGTGGCTGTTTGGAATAACTGCTCGGACCACACCAGTCATTTGTCTTTCTTGAAATTGTCTAAAACCTTGGAAAAAAAGGTTGCTTTAACACTTAAAGCATGGCACTGCTACTGCTTGGAAGCATCAGGAACAATACGTCTTTCCAAAGTTCCAACAAAAAATCGCTTTAGTCTAGGTGGACAAAATTTAAGGGTGCGTTCCGTTGGGGTGATATGGATCAGGATCAGTGATCCAAGATCACTCAGAACATGGTACATCAAAGGAACTGATCAGTGCCTTCGATGCACCATGATCCGAGTAATCTTAGATCACTGAACCTGATCTATATCAGGCGAAAGGTTCTGGTGCTATTCCTCGCAAAACACCTGTTCGTAAAAAGCGACCTGATAAGATTCGCATATTATCGAGTGGAAGTTGCAACAGCTAGGGAAAAAACGTCGGGACTGACGAGCACACGGTGGCAAGACTGGTAAAGTATTGCTTTAGAGTCAGCCCGCGGAGCTATCCGTTTCCAGAAATGTTTACATTGTTTGGAGCGTTTTGCGCGAGATCTAGTTTACGCTAGATTCAGAAGTGCGCGCGACAAAACCTGCTGTTGTCATATCAGTTCAAATCTTTTTCACGCAACGACGCCGTGCGCGCAGCATATAAATCAGCCTGACCTAAACTGCAGCCTCTGTTGAACAACTTACAGTTTTATTACCCATTTGGTGAGTATATTATTTCTAAAGATTGGACAGTTGTGTACACGCCACTTTAGGGCCGGTTATATGGTCAGAGCGCGGCAAAATCTCACAATTTGAGAGTGAGTAACGACATTTTTTGACGAATCCATCCTTGCTGAATTCTTCATTTTGACATCGTTCAGTTTTGGAGAACAGTGATTACAAAATAGTTTGCTTTTCCTTTTTACCTTGGATCCTTAACTAGTCTTTTTAATGTTCAACGTACCAACACGGTCTTGAAATGGAGAATTTTCATTTCGCGCGCGAAGAGTTCAAATTTTGTAGTTCCCAGGCTTCACACCAGTTTTATGATTCTCTGGCATGACGTTGATACATGACGTAGGATATAAACACAATCAGTTACCAAGGCATTGTCATAGCAACTAATCAGATTGGAAAATTTCCGATTTCGTGTTGAGCGCTTGTTGAAGCACTGCGTAAAAACATGGATTCTTCGTGGTTATCAGAGACTTCGAGTGAGATAGTAAACTATTTGTACGAACATATTACACCCTCAGGCGATGAAGAAACTGCGGGAGTACAAGCTTCCTGTTCTTTACGTGCTCTTTCAAAAGGATTCTGGATTACAGATTTACCAACAAATGACTACGAGCCGCTTGAAAATTCACCGGTGGCCAAAGAGGTAAGCGTTTTCTTTTTCTTGCTTTTTTTACGATGACAAATTTGTTTTATTGTATCACGCGCCTGGCTATCGTCTCAAAGAAATTGTTAAAGTGCTACATGAGGACAAAGAAGTTAAAACTTACAGTGTTTGTCTATCTGGAATTTTATAGGAAGAAATGACCGAAAACGATTACAACAAACACTTGTTTAAGATAATTTTCAAAGGAAGTGTAAAATAACACTGAAACTAGAAATCAAATAACTTGGTCCGATCCGTTCAAAAGATTTTTTAAAATCTTTTTAAATTTTTGGGTTTTAATCGATCTGCGAGTGAGATAAATAGCGCGCGCGGGTGATTGTTTCATTTCTGACGCAGCTTCAATGTTTTATTTGAGTTTAAACAAATTAAACCTGATCAGTTTGTCATGCAAGTGATACACATTTGAAGGTTTTTAAGATTTAGTTTCAGATCCTTTATTCTACTATAAGTTTATGAGGTTTTAATTTTATTTACAAAGGTTAATCGAACTTTCGTAACAAAACTCAAGCTTCCTTGAGGGAATACCTCCGGACGCAGTTAATGAGATTTGCTTCACTCTATGTACCATGATGACCTTAATTTTATTTTTTATTTGCAGCAATAGTTAATCTGAAAAAGGAAAACAAGGTTACGTTAAGAGTTTTTCAATTTTATTTTATTTTTTGTCCTGTAGCTTAAGCGAGAAAAAGTACTCGAGCAGAAGATTGCTGCTCTTGAGGCGGAATGTGATGGTAAGTTGTGTATATATTAGCCAATCCTTGCGGTTAACTTAAGCCATCTCCATAAAATTTTTGGTTGCCATCGCCCGACAAACCAATTTTTCTCGAGAAGTACAATAGGAAAAAATTCCCGTTTAGCCGTTTCCTTAGATGTTTGCAGATTTTAACTAGGCTTTTGAACATCTCTTAGATCGACAGCAGCTCGTTCCAAAATGGTAGTCATAGAGTAAATATAATCAACCCTAGCTTGCAATCTTTCATTTATTTGTTTTTCAATATTTATTTGCAACGTTTTTCCTTCGCAATTAAAAAAAACCTTGAGGACTATTTATTCCAAAAACGTCCAGATTATTAGTCTTATTAGTATTTAAAACAATCTCTCTCATTTCAGAAAAAGAACAGCAGCGAAAGAAAGCAAAGAAGAACGCTTTCCTAGCTAAAGGAAACTTTCTTAAAAAGAAAGCAGAAGTGGAAAAACTTAGCGACGAGTTGCAGTCAGCCAAAGGCAAGTAAACACGCTACTGTATGTATTCTAATTACTTTCAGTTATTAAATGGGTGTAAAGGCAGCATTTTGAGATGATGTTGGAGGCGCCGGTAGCCAAAGTCATGACTGGAGATCATGGTTGTTGTGTTGTCTTTTAGGGAAGCCACTTTACATTCACTGAGCCTTTTTTAACGCAGGACTACATGTTTAGAAAAAAGGAAAAAACTATAGTATAAAGCAAACCATTTTTTCAAAATGGCATTATTTTAGACCGCCTTCATTTTTCAAGCGTACTTCGTTGGACAATTTTAGAAAACGAGAGAAAGTTGGAGGCGACTAATTCCTCTCTGAAAGAACAACTCCAGAAACTACAAGAGAAGCTGGACAACAGTCAGGTTCAGGATGAATCAGAGATCGCTCAGTCGTGTCTTTCTCAGGAGATTTGTGCTCTGAATCGTCAACTAGTTGCTTGCAAGTCTGAACTTGCTAAAGATGCCACAGAAAAAGAGCGCATGAAAGCCGAGATGGAGATCTTTAAAGGTAACTTTAATAATGCAGTTGTGAAAATTAAAACTTGCAACACGTACCTTTAGTTGATGAACAGGCAATTACGTAGGTTAGACCGACGCATCTATCAATCAGAAAGAGGGTAAAATATTTTGGCATAAAGTAATCAATTGTCTAAAGAGAGGAGGATATTTTAAGTCGTAATTTTCTAAACGCATTTAACAATTTTAGAAAACGAGAAAAAGATGGAGGCGACAAATTCCTCTCTGAAACAAGAACTCAAGGAATTACAAGAGAAGCTGGAAAAAAGTCAACTTCAGGAGAAATCAGAGATTTTTGCACTGAAAAGTCAACTGGCTGCTTGCAATGATGAACTAATTCATCAAGAAGCTATAGCTAAAGAGAAGCTAAAAGCCGAGATGAAGACCATCAAAGGTAATTTTTAGTATACAGTCGTGTAAATTAAAACTTGTGACATATTTTAGTTGACGATCTGGCCAAAAGTTACCTAGGTTAGACCAATACATCTATTATTCAGGAAGAAAGTAAAATATTATGGTATATAGCAAACACTCCATAGCAAGGAGAATATTTTAGTCGTCATTTCAAAAACGTACCTCTTGTAAAAATTTCAGAGAACGAGGAAATGATGGAGGTGACAAATTCCTGTCTAAAACAACAACTCCAGGAACTAAAAGAGAAGCTGGACAACAGTCAACTCGGGGAGCAATCGAAGATTTGTGCACTGAATCGTCAGCTGGCTGCTTGCAAGTCTGAACTTGCAGAAGATGCTAAAGAGAAAGAACGTATAAAAGCGGAGATAAAGACCTTCAAAGGTAACTTTTAGTGATAAAGTCGTGTAAAATTAAAAAAAACTTGTGACATTTTTTAGTTGACGAACTCAGGGGTAAAAATTTACGGAGGTTACACCGAGCCTCTATCATTCAGGAAGAAAGTAAAATATTATGGTATAAAGCAAACAATTCTCTATAGTGAATATCTGAAGTCGTCTTTTTCTAAACGTACTTCGTTTAACAATTTCAGAGAACGAGAGAAAGATGGAGGCAACAAATTCCTCTCTCAAACAACAACTCCAGGAACTACAAGAGAAGCTGGAAAACAGTCAACTCCGAGAGCAATCGGAGATTTGTGAACTGAAAAGTCAACTGGCTGCTTGGAAGTCTAAACTTGTTAAAGATACTGAGACATTCAAAGGTAACTTTTAGTATTCAGTCAAACGAATTAAAACTTACGTCACTTTCGAGTTGACGGAAAATAGGGCAAACAATAAAAAGAGGTACAGAAATGAACAGGGAGTTGAGCTCTTGTACCTGTCTTGTACCTTTGTTCTGAAAAGCCCAATTGGGACGACTAAAGTATGTATGTATAATTCACGGAGGCTAGACCAACGCATCTATTTTTCAGGAACAGTAAAATATTATGGTATAAAGCAAACAGTTCTCTATAGTGAGGAGAATATTTTAGTCGTCATTTTCTAAACGTACCTCCTGTAAAAAATTTTAGGGAACGAGAAAAAGATGGAGGCGACAAATTTCTACCTGAAACAACAACTCCAGGAACTACAAGAGAAGCTGGAAAAAAGTCATCTTCGGGGGAACTCGGAGATTTGTGCACTGGATAGTCAACTGGCTGCTTGCAAGTCTGAACTTGCTAAAGATGCTACAGAAAAAGATCGCATAAAAGCGGAGATGAAGACATTTAAAGGTAACTTTTAGTTTTCAGTCTTGCAAATTAAGACTTTCATTTGACCAACTAGCAAAATTTAGGTTTAAAAGGTTGGAAACTGGAACGATCAAATATTTGTAACCTTGCAATAAACGCTGCGAAACATTTTTGAGAGTTTTCGAGAGTTCTTGGCTGCGTAATAAATATAATAACTCAGGTTAATTCCATGAAAAATGATCAAAAGTGCAAAGACGATTTAAGCGTATTTCCGTAAAGTTTACTGAAAGAGAAAATGATTTCTACGTGTTTATTCACCGTACATACTGGAAGATATTTTGGCTGATCTCTTGGAATACTCTCAGAATGTGTCATAGAGTTGCTGGAGCCGGAGGTGTTGCTGTGAGATTTGATGTTAATAATAGACGGCTTGTACAGAAAATATCAAGCTCTTTTTGGTGTGGTCCCTTGTTTAACGCAAATAGAACTCAGGTTGACCAAAACGCTCATCGCTTTGGACAGCTCAGTGAGCCCTGCTTGCGTTAAGCAGTGGGAGAGTGGTGTTCTTCCAGCACAAATAGAAGATCGATCATCCTACGAACAGGAAGTTATGATTCGCTCATGCAAATCGTAGTGAAGGAAAATAGTAAAGATTTAATTATAAAGCTTGGCAAATCAGAAAAGCAAAGCCTTATCGTGATCAAATTTCAGGGAATTATTGGCCCGAAGTCTTGACAGTACGTACTTTATAAAGCACGGCAGCTGGTCCGCAAGGAAAATATCCAGCTCTTCTCGAGCTCCTCCTTGTTCAAATGAAGGAATGTTTCCGTCCATATTTAGGAGGGGAATTTCCTTCAGTTGAATAAGGTGGGAATACATTGTCAAGAGCAGCCGATGCCAGGGATCTGATAACAAAGAAGACCTCTTTTTTGTTTTCTCAAGGTATAGACGAGTTTTCTAATTTCCGTTTTTTGCTATTGAGTATTACATAATCACAATTGATAAATGCCTGGAGTCCAGTTGAATCTAAATCGCGCCTCAAAAAAGAAGAATGTCGATTTTTCCTGAGAATCTCGCGATGATCTGTTTTTTTATTTATTTATTTATTTACTTATTTTTTAGTGAGAGATATCAAGACTGTGCCATCATCAGCGGTACCACCCCCGCTAACGTCACCGGCACAAGCACCGGTGCCTCTGTTTGACCCGCGTGAGGTTCAGCTTGAGAAACAAGATACTCTCCCATCAGAGGAGAAGGATGGAGGGAATCCGTTTGGAAAAGCGGCCACTGGTAGGGATATCGATAAGTAAAGCGTTATACACAAGAGGACATTCTCTGGGTATCATAAATGTCTTAGAGAGGTGACTCAGGAGGCTCACCGAAAAGCCGAAACCCTTGTTTCAACACTGATTCAAGACACGTGCTAAAACGTTTTTATACTCGACGACGCGACGAATAAAACACAAAAACGAGAGTTAGTGAGCCGTCACAATGAATTCCGAGATTCTGAGATCCTACATATCTAAATTAAGAACAGTGTCAAATATTGTCAGAAGTATATAAACGCAGAAGCGGCAGCTGGAAAGTATTTGCAAATATTCGTGCCTTTTTGGTATGCTTCAGCGGTATATCGGGCGCGTTTGGTTTGTTGAATACATAATAAAAAAAAAGAATTTACCATTCCGCTATGAATCTCGCGATAACCTTTATTTTATTTATTTTTAGTGAGAGGTATCGAGACTGTACCACCCCCGCCACCACCTCCGCCTCCACCACCGGTAAAAACACCAATATCTCGGTTTAACCAACGTGAAATTCAGCTTAAGAAAAAAGATGCTTTGGCCTCTCGTCAAGGTAAATGCCTTTTTGACTCACTTTATAAACAATAGCCTTTTGTCTACTGGTATTGCTGGGGTTTTCGTGTCTACTGAAGGCAGGATTTTAAATTTAGCAGTCCTTATATTGGTAAATTATTTTGCTGAAAAATTGAACATGGACGCGGGATTTACGATTTAATCGGACGCTGTGAAAGGTGAAAGATTTCCAAGTGTTTGAGAGAATTGTAACTAGTGTAATTACCACTACAGCTAACTTTTACTGTGGAAGCGGGCAAAGAGTGTCTCTGTTGATGTACTTCTAACCTTCTCAATTTCTTCTAATGACAGTTGGTTCACAAAGAAAATATCAGCGTTCTCCTCGTTCAGAGGCAGGAAAGGCTTCCTTTTTAGAAGGAAAACGTCCTTCCTCTGAACAAGGGGCAAAGCCTTGTCAAAAGCAGCTAATACCAGGGATTTGTTAAACCTGTACATGGTTTATTTCTTATCATTGTTCATGTTCCAATCAGAATTTTTTTCTCAAGATAAACGAGCTTTCTAAACTAATCACCTTTTTGATTGTATTGGTATTGGTGGGAGTATCACAATATTTATGTCTAAAAAGTGAACACAGGATATTCTATATGCAGCGTCCGGTTTCAAATATTATTATACATTGAACTCACTATCTCTTTTCTGATTTGTCGAAAGCGTACAGTGAATTTTCGAAATCAGCGCCTGTGACGTCATCTCTGCAGATTATACAATAATCATGTCAAGGACACTCAAGGTCACGGGTAATCATGTTAAGTTCGCGCGCTTTGTGTTTGTTTGCTGTCAGTGAAGAAGCAAAAACATGACTTCCATTTTTTTCGTTCAATGTATAATAAAACAATTATTAGATTCGGTTTTTGTGATATCCAGAATAATCAAGGTCTCAGTAAGGGTTATCACGAAAACCTCACCCAATAATTGTTTAGTATATGCGAGTGCAGTAAGAATTATTCTGGACGAGGCATGTACAGTTTGATTTGACGTTGTGACAGGTGAAAGGTTTGTTCGAGGAATATATAATTCAATTACAATATTGGCAATTTAAGGTCATTAGGATAAACTACATGCAGTTTTGAAACTGGACTACTTTCTCTGTGGGGCCTTTGGTTTGTCAAGAAAATAGCCAGCTTTTCTGATCTCTATGACACATATTTATATAGAATGATAATAATAGGGACCTTAAGCAACAACGACCTCCACAGCGACACCAAGGATGGTGCAGATTGAAAAATGAATTTTGATTTTACCTGAGAATCTTTCGATAATTTATTTTTTATTTATTATTTTTTCTTAGTAAGAGACATCAAGACAGCGCCGTCAGCGGCACCATCCCAGCTACCATCACAGGTACAAGCACCAGGACCTCTGTTTAACCCTCGTGAAATTCAGCCTGGGAAAGAAGATGCTCTGATTCCTCAAGGTAAGCTAAGTACTTTTCTCACTGGTTTTTTAAACGAATTACCCTTTTTATACACTGCTGGCAATGCTGGAAATTACATATGATCACAATTCTTCTAATGGCAGTCAGTTCGCAAAGAAAATACCAGCTTTCTCCTCGTTCCGAGGATCGAGCAGTTTCTCTGCTTAGGAGAGAAAATGTCCTTCCTCTGAACGTAACAAGGGGGGAGCTTAGTCAAAAGCAATCAATACCAGGGATTAGTAAGAAATGCTGTATTTGCTATCATAATACCAAAGAAGACAGTCTTTATTTTCTGAAGATAAATTAGTTTGCTAAACGAATTGCCATTTTTCATTGGGTTGGTCGATTGGTGAAAATGACATTACAAAATCACAGATTTTTTTTTTCTGGCATATCATATGCAGCTTCCTTTTAAACACTATATATCGGGCTCAGTATTATTAAATAATTAATGAGGCTGAATATACCGTTTGACCAGACGCTGTAAAAGATGAAGGATATATGATTCCATTCCAATACATTAGCAAGTTGTTATTCGAATAACACTACAGTTAACTTGGACTACAGAGTGGCAAAACGTCTCCCTGTTGACCTACTTTTTAGCATATTTCGTCTAATAATAATTGGTTCGCAAAGAAAATATTTTATCATAAACGATGTATGAGGGTTTAAGCCGGCATGACTGCGATGCGAGGACAACGTCCAGTAGAAAAACCAAAATATTTTTTTACCTGCGAATCTTGCGATCATCGTTTTTGAGAATTTTTCAAAATTTATTTTTTCAGTGCAAAATTTTAAGCCCGTACCGCCGCCACCCCCTCCGCCACCGGCACCACTGGCACGTCTGTTTAAACCACGTGAAATTCAGCTTGGAAAAGAAGTTGATCAACAAACAAAAGGAGATATTCCACCATTTGAACAAGGAGGAAATCCCTTCAGAAAAAAAGCCAAAGGCAAAGGTAGGGATTAGAAAACATGCTGTATTTTCTATCATTGAAATTCTTTGTTTTATGAAGATCCATGTGTTTAAGGGCCGGGTTGACGCGAGATAAGACGAGGCGAGGTGATCCTTGGCAAAATGCAGCAAATTGTTCAAAACAATCTGAACAAATGGGAAGATTTGGGTGTGAATGTCCTGAAACAGAATATGCTGTGTATATTACTTTAGTAAAAAAACTCAGCATGTTTGACCGTACTGAACACTGTGTATGAACGATATGAACGATATGGAATTCCGTTTCCTTATATTGGAAAGTCAAAAGAAAAATAGCAATTTGAATTTGGAAGCGGGAGAGAGGTTTCCCTGTCGAGAGAATTAAAAGCTTATCATAGCTAGTTGACCTGAGTATTAGGCTTTTCTTTTTCTTTTTGTAAAGGCAGAAAGGGAAGAAGCGCAGAGAAAAGCCTTCCTCCCCTCTCCCCCCCCCCCCCTCCCTTGCCCTCTCCCCTTAGAAAAGGCGTGTATATCATAGTCTACTAATGGTAATTGGTTTGCAAGGAAAATATCAAGTTTTGTTCAGGGACACAAGCAATCATTTTATCTAAAACAATGATAAGGATTTTTAGCGGCCATAACTGCGATGCGAGAATGACGTCGATCGAAAAGAATTGCTATTTACCTACGAATTTGGCGAAAATCTATTTTTAATTATTATTTCTTATGTATATTTCAGTGAATAATATCAAGTCTGTTCCACCACCAACGGTACTTCGGTATAACCCGAGTGAAATTCAGTTTGGGAAAGAAGATACTCGCACGGCCTCTCTCACAGCACAGCGAAACTTGCCTTCTAAAGGTAGGGATTAGAAAAACGTGTTGTGTTTCCAATCACATTGATTCCCATAAGACATTATTCGTTTTCTCTAGGTAAATGAGTTTTTTAAACGAACTGCCCTTTTTACATTGTGTGGGTATCGCTGGTAATGATACTATATGTAATTATTCACGTATCAGCTACACTGATTACGTAATTTAGGATACGGTAACTGATACCGTTTGACCGGACTCGGTGACAGGTCACGTGTTTGTTTAGAAGAATTTGTAAAAGTTTTCTTCCCGTATATTTGTTGTCATAATACTATAGTTAACGCGGGAAGAATCCTTTTCCTCTAAATGGGAAAATGTCCTTCCTCGGAACAAGGATAGAATCCATGATCAAAATCAGCAAATCGTAGAGACAATTTATTTTCGAGTAAAATAAGTTTTTTGACTAAACGCTGTGGAAGGTGAAGGCGGTTTGTTTGGAAGAATATGTAATTCCTTTCCCTGATACTGGTTCAGTAGCTACTACTAGATAAAAGCTACAGTCAAAATGGACTGGGAAAGTGGGCAAAAGGACGTTATTGAAGCTTTTCATTGCGTTCTTGGTTGGTCAGGATCAAGCTCTTCCTCTGTTTATTCAGAGGAAAGAAGGACATTTTCCCTCTGAAAGGGAAAGACCAAAATATCAAGTTTTTGTTGGTCACCAACAATCATTTTATACAGAACGATAATAGTGCTGTTTAAGCAATCATGTTGCAACGACGAGAACAACGCCGATAAACCAAAAATTAATTTTTATCTGCCAACATCGCGATAACCTATTTTGCATTTATTTTTTAGTGAGAGATATTAAGCCCGCACCGCCTCCGGTACCACCACCGCTACCACCTTCACCGATACCTCTGTTTAACCCGAGTGAAATTCAGCTTGGGAAAAAAAATGCTCCCCCAGCAGATCAAAAGAATTCTGCCAATAAACAAGGACAGAACCCTTTTAGGAAATCAGCCCGCAGCAATGGTATGGATAAGTAAGACATGCTGTATTTGCTATCATTCATACCTAAGAAGACATTCTTTGTTTTGTCGAGGTAAATACGTTTTAGGGTCGACGAATGGTAAAATCGTGCAAACTCGCATGAAAAAGTTTTCCAGTTGAGGTACTTTAAACCGAATTCAAGCTGGCTGCAAAGAATCGAAAAGAAAAAAAACAAATTTAATTAAGGACATACGCAATCAATTTATACAAAAAATTTGTAAGGAGTTTTAGCAATAGCCTGCAGTGCAGGTGTACGTATTTTGTGGGCCGAGTGCACATTTTCGTATTGAGCCGCCATCTTGGATTTGATAAGCATCCAATTGCATACCAAGATGGCGGCATCGAAAAGCGGGTCTATCGAACGTTCTATTCCAAATGAACGCCTGCACTGAAGGCTATTTTACCAAACATAACTGCGATGCCGAGAAAGATGTCGATCACAGAACTGTATTTTACCTACGAATCCCGCAAAAATGCATCATTTATTTTTCATGTATACTTCAGTGAGAGATATCAAGTCTGTTCCACCACCAACGGTTCCTCTGTTTAACCCCCGTGAAATTCAGTTTGGAAAAGAAGATACCCCCAGGGCCTCTCCCACAGCACAGCGAAACTTGCCTTCTAAAGATAGGGATTAGTAAATCTATCGTTCAATTCAACTGGAAGAAGACATTATTCATTTTCATGAAGTAAAACATATTGGGTACATTATAACGTAAGCTTAATCCAGGAAGCCGCATATCCTGTTTGGCCAGACGTTGGGAAAGATGATCGAAGGGTTTGTTTGGAAATTTTGTAATTCCCTTCGTTTGTTTTGGCTCAGTAGCTACGACTAGACTAACACTACAGTTAAATAGTGCCATTTAAGCAATCATGCGGCAACGACGAGGACAACGCCGATAAACCAAAAAGTCTATTTTAGCTGCGAAAATCACTATAACCTATTTTGTACCTTTTTTTCAGCGAGAGATATTGAACCCGTACCACCTCCGGTACCACCACCGCTACCACCTTCACCGATACCTCTGTTTAACCCGCGTGAAATACACCTTGGGAAAAAAGATGCTCTCCCAGCAGAAGCACAGAATTCTTCCAGTAAACAAAAAGGGAATCCCTAC
Organism: Orbicella faveolata; assembly: GCF_042242905.1. Classification (NCBI taxonomy): domain Eukaryota; kingdom Metazoa; phylum Cnidaria; class Anthozoa; order Scleractinia; family Merulinidae; genus Orbicella; species Orbicella faveolata. Next base: position 33,823,518 of record NW_028301536.1, on the reverse strand, counting down.
AGAAAATCAGCCAATGGTAGGGATTAGTAAGACATGCCGTATCTGCTATCTTTGATACCTAAGAAGACATTCTTTGTTTTGTCGAGGTAGATACGTTTTAGGGTCGACGAATGGTAAAACCAGGCAAACTCGCGGGTAAACGTTTTCCTGTTGAGGTACTTTAAACTGGCTTTATCATTGTCTACAAATTCCAGCTGGCTGCAAAGAATCAAAAAGAAAAAAACAAATTTTGCTTAATTAAGGGCACACAATCATTTTATCAAAACAGTTACAGGGAGGTTTAGCAATAGCCTGCAGTGCAGGCGTATTTTGGATTTGATAAGCGTCCAACTGCAATCCAAGATGGCGGCATCGAAAAATGGGTCTATCGAGTGTTCCGTTCCAAATTAATATAACGCTTGCACTAAAGGCTATTTTACCAACCAGAACCGCGATATGTATATTTCAGTGAGAGATATCAAGTCTGTTCCACCACCAACGGTTCCTCTGTCTAACCCGAGTGAAATTCAGTTTGGGAAAGAAGATACTCGCACGGCCTCTCCAACCGCACAGCGAAACTTGCCTTCTAAAGGTAGGAATTAGTCAATCTATCATAAAATTCCAAGAAGACATTAAGCATTTTTCTGAGGTAAAGCATATTTGGTACATTATAACATAATTCAGGAAGCAGCACTCCTGTTTGGCCGGACGCCGGCAAAGGTGAAGGGTTTGTTTGGAAGAATTTGTTATCCCCTTCCTTTCTATTGGTTTAGCAGTTGCGACTAGAATAAATGGCACTAAGTACGCTTAAACTGGACTGGAAAAGTAGGCAAACGGACGTCATTAAAGCTTATCACTGCCTTCTTGATTGGTAAGCAAGCTTTTCTTCTCCTTATTCAGAGGAGTGAAGGACATTTTCCCTTTAAAAGAAAAGATCAAAATGTATATCAAGTTTTTCTCTAGATCATCAACAATCATTTTTTCCAGAGCGATAATTGTGCCGTTTAAGCAGGCAAACGGACGTTATTAAAGCTTATCACTGCCTTCTTGATTGGTAAGCAAGCTTTAATAACGTCCTTTATTAAAGCAATCATGTTGCAACGACGAGCACAGCGTCTTTTTAACGAAATTTCTTTCTTATCTGCGAATATCACGATAAAATATTTTGTGTTTATTTTTCAGCGAGTGATAACAAGCCCGTACCACCACCGCTACCACCTTCACCAATACGTTTGTTTAACCCGCGTGAAATTCAGCTTGGGACAAAAGATGCTCTCCCAGCAGAAGCACAGAGTTCTGCCTATGAACAAGAAGGGAATCCGTTCAGAAAAACAGCCAAAGGTAGGGATCAGTAAGAAATGCTGTATTATTTTGCTATCATTGATACCTAAGCAGAAATTGTTTGTTTTGTCGAGGTAAATAAGTTTAAGGGTTGAGACTGAGACCTTTGATTGAAAGTAAAGTTGAAGTTACGTTATCGATCTAGAAATCTTCATTCGACTTATTTTTTCCAGCGCTGAAAGCAATGAAGCGGATTTCGCGTTACAAAGCTTAAGCTTCCGCTAGATCTAGATAAAACCATTTATAGTGCTGTTTAAGCAATCATGATGCAACGACAAGGACGACGTCTTGATAACGAAGTTGTCCTTTTTATCTGTGAATATCACAATAATCTATTTTGTATTTATTTTTCAGCGAGAAATATCAAGCCCTCACAGCCACCGGTACCACCACCGCTACCACCTTCACCGATACCTCTGTTTAACCCGAGTGAAATACAGCTTGGGAAAAAAGATGCTCCCCCAGCAGATCAAAAGAATTCTGCCAATAAACAAGAAGCGAATCCCTATAGAAAAGCAGCCAATGGTAGGGATTAGTAAGACATGCAGTATTTGCTATCATTTAATTGATACCTAAGCAGACATTCTTTGTTTTGTCGACGTAAATAGGTTTTAAGGTGAACGAATGATAAATCAGCTGAGACTGATAGATGCTGAGACCCTTGATCTAAAATTTAAGACTGAAACTTAAAGATTTTTGACTCGTGGGCAAATGAAACGCAAAAAGAGACTTGTGACTCATCGCAACGGATACTGAGATTTCGAGTTCAAAACAAAAAGTTTCATGGGGAGTCAAGATTATTTCTAGGTACAATTCGCCACCTCTTGTTTTCTACAGATTTACCTATTTCTATCTTGCTGACATTAATGGAATCACAATTGCGTTCTAATAAAGTGCAGCGACCTGTTAAACAGTTTAGTTTATATGTTATGCCGGTTACATTATTATAATAAATGATATTCTGCATAGACGTGGAATTTACTTTTTGACCGGTCGCTGCGAGGGAAGAATAATTAACTTTGTCCACGTTTATTAGCAAGTTGTTATCGGACAGTTCAATTAGCCAATCACATTCAAAGTTGTAGTTTAAATCAACCAATCACACTTAACCAGCAAGCCATTACGTTTTGATTGTAGTCAGTTTCAGAGCAACATTAAACAATTTTCGCCTCCTTTGTCAGTCTTTTAATACATATCTTCCCTTTCTTTCATAACTTGGCTATTCTTCTTTTCCAAGAAATTGTAATTTTTATGATTAATTAGTCCGAGACTTCGTGTCGTCCAATTCGGCCTGTAATCAGTCATACTCGTGATAAACAACTATCACTCCCGAATGGGTACCGGCGAATTTAATGCTGTGGGTAACCCTGCGATGGACCAGCATCCCATCCAGGGGGGAGTGGAAATACTCCAAGTCGTTTCATGCTACAGAAACCGGGATAAGCTTCGGCCTGATGAGCCACTTGGCACACAATCACTAGTGTATATTCATTTTATCCAGAATAACAATAGGTTAAGTAATCATACTGCAACGACGAGGATAACGTTGATTTACAGCAATTTTCTTTCTTCTTATTGCATATTTTAGGGAGAAAAACTAAGCCCGTACTATCCTCACTACCATCAACAGGAGCGGCGCCGGCTCCTCTGTTTAACCCTCGTGAGATTCAGCTTGAGAAAAAAGATGCTCCCCCACCAGAGGAGGCGAATTCTTCAAGTGATCAAGGAGGGAATCCTTTTCGAAAAACAGCCAATCGTAAGGATCAGTAAGAGATGTTGTAAATGCGTTTTATGATTGACGAATGATAAAAATCCGTTGAGGCTAGCAGGTGCCGAGACCCTTGATTAAAAATTCACGACTTATTTTAGATTCCGTAGACAAGTGAAACACAGAAACGAGACTTCGTAACTCATCACAATGAATTCCGAGGTTTCAAGATCAGATCAAAAGTTACGGGGACCCAAAAGTATTTCAAGGTACAACTGGCCACCTGTTTTCGTACAGAAAGATCTTTTTCTATCGTGCTGGCATTGCTGGCAATAACATTATGTTTCAGTTTTTAGCCATAGTAAAGGCGGGATTACCTATGTAGCGGCCTTTTGAACACTATGATTATACCGGGTGTATTATTTTAGTAAATAATTCAGCATAGACAAGGCATATGCTGTTTCGCCGGACGTTATGACGGAAGAATATATAATTTTATTTCCAGTGAGAGATATCAAGCCTGCCCAACCACCACCCCTGCCACCGGTGAAAGGAGCGGTACCTCTGTTCAACCCAAGTGAAATTCAGCTTGAGAAAAAAGATGCTCTCCTAGCAGAGGAGAAGAAGTCTTCAAGTGCTCAAGGAGGGAATCCTTTTAGAAAGGCAGCCAGTGGTAGGGATTGTTAACTTGATGTATTTGCTATCATTGAAACCAAACAAGACATTCTTTGTTTTGTCAGGGTAATGTTTTAGGACTGATATATGAATGGCAAAGAGAAAATGCCGAGACCTTTGATTGAATATTCAAGACTTACTTTAGACCCCGAAGTCAAACGATACACTCAAAAACAGGACTTTGTGACTAATCCTAATGGATTCCGAGGTTTTCAGTTGGGATCAAAAGTTACCGCGACCCAAGATTATTTCTAGGTACAATTCGCCACCTCTCTACGTACTGAAATATCTTTTTATATCGTGCTTGTATTGTTACGGAATGCCATCAGTTAAAATTTTAGTTTTTGGGTCTCTAGTAAAGGCGGGATAACCTATGTTGTTGTCTTTGAAACAGTATAATTATGCCGGGTGCATTATTTTAGTAAATAATTCAGCATAGACAAGGCTATGCTGTTTAACCGGACGCTATGACGGAAGAATACATTATTTTATTTTCAGTGAGAGATATCCAGCCTGTTCAACCACCGCCCCCGCCACCGGTGAAAGGAGCGGTACCTCTGTTCAACCCAAGTGAAATTCAGCTTGGGAAAAAAGATGCTTTCCCAGCAGCGCAACCGCATCACCCTTTACCTGAAGAAGGAGGGAACCCGTTTAAAAGAGCGGCCAACGGTACGGATCAGTAAAAATTGATGTATTTACTGTCATCACACTGGGATCTATGATGCCAGCTTTATAATCTTCTGCCACCATTTTCGGATACCTAACCAGGCATTTTTTTTCTCGAGGTAGATGCGTTTTCTAAACGACCCACCTTTTCCTATTGTTATTAATCGAAGTTGTCTTTTGTTTCACTGTAGGGAAAGGCTATCCCAGTATTCCGCATTCTGTCAAACCGCAATACATGCTACATTCTCAAAGTTTTAATGCTATGCCAGGCGAAGGTTTTGTTCGAAAGAATGTGAACCCCTTCCCTCATATTGGTAAGTCATTTTTACCAGCTCTGATTACAGCGCTATAAAACGATTAGCGATATAATATTAAACCAAGAAAATTCAAGGATATTGTAAAGGTTTCAGTGAAAGGACGGCCACGAGACTTGTATCACAACCATGTTTTGATTGGCTTCTCAACCAAAACAATTTCAACTTTAAATACTAATTCCAATCTTTTGCACAGTGTTATTATTCTTTTGTTTTACTCTTGGTAAAGTCAGTGTTACAGCCGAGCTTCCCTTATTGACAAATTACATTCATTCCAAATCCCATTTTGTTGATTTGCTTTCGATATCAGGTATAGCATATAATGTGTTCTGTATCACTCGTAGAGATATTGCCGAGACTCGATCTCGTTTATTGCTTTACAGAAGAGCGAGGATTTCTGAGAAGGTCGATTGCATGGTTCGGCTTCTAAGGTAAGTGTTTGCCATACAATAGCCTTGACTCAGTTTGAACCAACTGTAGTTGATAGCCTTCTGACTTCTTCTTTGCTTAAGCTCTCTAGTAAGCTATAGAGAGCTTAAGCAAACCACGACCACGACGGCAGTGAGAACGTCACCAGACAAAAGATTTAATGAGCAGAACAATAGCTGTGCACGTACCTTATAAATCTTTGTACATTTCTTTGCCGTCCTCTGCAAAACAACAACGTGAAATGACTAAGTTCTGTGTATTTTGGAGAACGTGAACGAGAGTGGCTAATTTTTCGTATTGTCTCGTAAAATAACGATAGGATTATTAGTATAGTCAACTGCTCTATATTTACCTATCTCTGTTTTTTTTTCTTTATAGGGCCCATAAGCAAGTGAAAATTCAAGTTAATCAACTATCTTTGTGACTTCATTGTAAATAGCAATTAATTGTTTGTATTGATATCTCATTGATAAATAGTTTGGCGGATAAGAGTTTTCTAAAAAATGATTGTCTTCCTCAAATGTTTGTGCATATGTAATATGCATATATTGATATCTTTCTAAGGCAATTGTAAAATGATACATTTTTGTAAAATATCTAATGTACTATACTGTATTAACACATCTGTAAAGTCACTTTTAGTTGACACAAACTGTCTGATAACACTCAGATAACGTTATTGCTTTTACGTTCTTATTTACACTTAAAAACTTTCAACTGCTTCTGAGATTTTACTGGTATTCAAACTAGTTAAATTTTGAAGAGGTGTGTGAGATGGCAATTAATGTATGAAGACACTTTCCTTTTTCTTAACATAACACTATACCTTATTTTGCTTTTGCCTACGTGTGTGGTAATTTTTGTAATTTTTGTAATTTCTTTTTTTATGTGAAATGTACATAACATGAGACTAATGTCTATTTATAAACACGTCTAAACATAATTTTGTTTTATAATAAACTGATGCAAATCGATGACTTTGTTTCTGTTCACTTTTATTTCTATAAAATTTGAACGTTGTCTACAAGTTGGCACAAATCAAGGGTCGGGTCCCAAGAATGACTTTGACTCTTAGCAAGCTTCTGTAACTTCACAACTGAGCTTTGAAAGAGCGCTCTTAGCGTGCCAACTGATTTCTTGTATTCAGTTGCCGACTGGTATCTATTTTGTGGCAAAGCGATCACGATTTCGTTGACTTCTCCTTCAATTCCGATGCTGTAAAGCTCAGGGAACACGGTGTAAAGATCACTCACAACTTGATCTCTCAGTTCTGTGTTACGACAAACTAAGTTCAGGATGAAAACACCTGAAATAGGAGACATAATTAGTAAAATTACAGTACCCTGACATTTTTAATCATATTGGATAGAAAACACATTTGTTTTTGCGAGGCCATTACTTGACAAGGGATCAGCAGCAACTTCAAACTTCACTTTCAAATAAAGTAGAGAACCTGATGCCGTTACAAGCAAATGTCAAATTATGACAACAGCGTCGAGCAGAAGGTCAGAGGAAAATGCTTAGATTAGAAAGACCTCAGTATTCGAGTACGGTAGAGCTTAGGACATTTTGGGTTGAGAACTGACCTACAGTGTCATTCACGCTACGCGTAGATTCAAAATTCTTTCCTCAGCAACAAACGAGTCCGTCACCGCTATGGAGAACAGCTAATCGTCGTGAATCTCGGAAAATCCTTGTAAAAATGTTTAATTTACATGCGCACCTCACGTTTTTTCTCACACTGACCTGAAGGAGAGAGAAGGGAATGGACCCGAGTTAGAAATGTTCTGTCGACAAATGCTTTCGGCGGGCTGCTCATTCCTACACTGGTGTCTTTGGAATCCACGTCAAAAATAATCACATCATAACCATGGTCACTTTCTGAAATAAAGCAAGGGAAAAACAATTGACATGTTTGTCCTCATTAAACGGCAAAAATACCGCACACATCTGCTTAAAATCTTTCCATAATTCTCCTGTGAGCCACTGGACAACAAAACAGAAATAAAGAAACAAATTGAAATGAAGATAGAAAGACCTTACATGTATTTTAAACGCAAAAAATGCAGAACACAAACCTTTGGTCTCAATGTATTTCAAACCGTCTTCAATGATGATTTTCATTCGCTCATCTTCTTTGAATTCAAACCAAGTTTTGGCAATTTCAGAAATGCATGGATCCAACTCAACAACTTCCATGGAAAGCTTAAGAAAGATGAAAACGAATTATTTCCAAGAAGGCAACAATAAGCCAAGTTATAGACTTACACAACACAATACATATTTCCTTGCAGTGGCAGTGAAAAGCACGGAGTAAAACACAAATCAACACAAGACAATGGAAATACACGTAAGTCACCCCAAACTTGTCATCGTACAAGTTAATCATTGCAACATAAAAGTTAACACAAGTAATGTTAAGTCAACATAAGTCAACACAGTCACGTGCATGTGAACACATACCGAGTCTCCAGCTCAGACCTAATAGGGAGTTTAAGGCGCCGTCCACACTAGACCGGAGGAAGTTGAAAACGCAGTTTCATTTCTACGGTTAGGCCTACCATCCACACCAATCCGTCACGAAAACGGAGCTTTTCAAAAACGCTCTTCAAACCAGAGGAATTTGAAAACGCAGCTCTACTTCTACGCTTAGGCCTACAGTCCACACTAATCCGTCACGAAAACGGAGCTTTTCAAAAACGCTCTTCAAACCGGAGGAATTTGAAAACGCCGGCGTTTAGTTTCCATGTGGACGGAAAACATTTTGAAAACGAAGCGTTTTGAAAACGATGACCTCACGAATATCCTGTGATTTCCCTGCCCGAGAATTTTTTTTCAAAAACAAAATTAATCCAAAATGAGCATTGATTGTTGCATTTTTAAATTCCTCCAGCGTAGTGTGGACGGAAAACATTTGATGCTTTTTCAGACTGAAACCTCCGTTTTCAAATTCTTCCGGCGTAGTGTGGATGGGGGATATGTAAAAAACGGCGGCGACGCTTAGGACTATGGGGCGCCGTTTGTAAATTTATTATTTAGACCGAATTTATGCCATTTTCCCCTTGTTTATAAATAATTGGAAGTGCCACAAAATTTGTTTATAAATAAGACACAAGAACTTGTCCGTTGATATGTAAATAATTATTTTAGGTACGTTCTGATTTATAAATAATCTTTTACCATAGAGTTATTATATATAAATAATAAACTAAACAACTTCAATTATTTATAAATCAGGTCATCTCTAAAATAGTTATTTACATATCATAAAGTTTGTAAATGCCATTATTTATAAATAAATTACTTCGCCGGGGGTGTAAATTCATTATTTAGAAATAATAAATTTCACCTCACCGAGTGTAAATTTATTATTTATAAATAATGAACTTCACTGAGTGTGTAAATTTATTATTTATAAATAATGAACTTCACTGAGTGTGTAAATTCATTATTTAGAAATAATGAATTTCTCCTCGCCGAGTGTAAATTTATTGTTTATAAATAATGAACTTCATTGAGTGTGTAAATTCATTATTTAGAAATAATGAAGTTTCATTTCGCCGACTGTAAATTTATTATTTAGAAATAATGAATTTAACCGTGTGTGTAAATTCATTATTTAGAAATTCATTATTTAGAAATAATGAAGTTTCATTTCGCCGACTGTAAATTTATTATTTAGAAATAATGAAGTTTCATTTCGCCGACTGTAAATTTATTATTTAGAAATAATGAATTTAACCGTGTGTGTAAATTCATTATTTAGAAATTCATTATTTAGAAATAATGAAGTTTCATTTCGCCGACTGTAAATTTATTATTTAGAAATAATGAATTTAACCGTGTGTGTAAATTCATTATTTAGAAATTCATTATTTAGAAATAATGAAGTTTCATCTCGCCGAATGTAAATTTATTACTTAGCTCTTATTAACCGAGCTGGAGGTCTGTATGGGAGAATCTTGACCGAGGTCGTGAGTACAGACCGAACGCAGTGAGGTCTGTACACACGACCGAGGTCAAGATTCTCCCATACAGACCGACTAAGATGTTTATTATATGGCAAAGAAGAAAACTTTAATTCGTTTAATGTAACTGGTTTACCGACAGTTTGCTTGCGAACGGCGATGAGCTTAACTTAAACCCGCCGAAATTTGCTCGTTCTCTTTACTTGTTTGTTTTGTCATCAGGCTTTTTGGCAGTGCCATAAATGATTGAGAAGAAAATAAACGAAAATGATGAACATTTTTGTATTTTAGTTTGCTACTTTGTCAACGCAAAATGAAACCGGTCTAGTTAGATGCCGGTCTAGATGGGAAAATCTAGACCGCGGTCAATATCAATTTCAGCCAATAATATTCGTGAATTCGGTAGTTCCTAGTGTTTGTGAGACGCAGCCATATAATAATTAGAAATAATGAACTTCACTGAGTATGTAAATTCATTATTTAGAAATAATAAAAGTATGAATGACTGACCCAGCGTCTCTTGCCCGATCGATTTCGGAGGCTTTTTCTCGCGCTATAAGTGAGACAGTTAATGCTGCCCTTGCTCAGGTACGTATGCAGCCTGAAATTCAGCACTGGCGGATCTAGGGGAGCCCCCCCCCCCCCCCCCCCCCTATTTTGGTTAATTGAGTTTAAGCGAGAATCACGCTTCAAATATCTATTATGTAGTTCTTATTCACTCAACAATTCGGCAGCTCGTACTGCAATAGGAACAACGACAACGACAACGACAACGACAACAACTACTCAAAGGCCGAGGTAACAGGTAAATTTTAAGCCAAGAAATTGCTGCATGAAGAAAATGCAGAACTTTTAAAATCGGGAAATCGAATAATGTCTTTAGATGTTTAGATAATTCTTTGTAGCCTGTGAACAGGCTCACGTTGGAGCACAAACGCGCTCGGCGTAGCTGAGAGCGAGAAATCCACGGGCGAAGCCGCGAGAGGAGAAAGTCACTTTCTTGGCGCCTCTTTCCCGCCGATCGCTATTCCTCTTCGTCACTCGCGTGTTTGATTCAAACGTGAGCCCGCTCGCAGGTTAAATTCTTTGTGACCTTTGTGACCTTTGGACGGATAGCTGTGTGACACACTTTGTTTGGCTTGATGAAGTCACGGCTGGGCATGTCTATTCCAGGCAAGTCTAAAGATCGTACACGTGGAAAGCTAAATTCATTTACGTTTAAACCATTATTGAATTTCAATAGAAATCAGACCTTTCACTTAACACGCCAAGCGATTTTTATTTTCTTCATGCAGCAGTTTCTTTTCTTAAAATTTACCTGTTACCTCGGCCTTTGAGTAGTTGTTCCTGTTGCAGTGTGAGCTGCCGAATTGCTGAGTGAATAAGAACTCCATAATAGAGAGTTGAGGCGGGGGGTTGGGGGGGGGGGGGGGGGGGAGAACGGGTTCCCCGGGCCCCTCCCCCAGATCCGCCAGTGCTGAATTTCAGGCTACATACCGCCGCCGTTACCTACTTGAGCAAGGGTAGCATTAACTGTCTCACTTATAGCGCGAGAAACAGCCTCCGAAATCGATCGGGCAAGAGACGCTGGGTCAGCCATTCATACTTTCATTATTTCTAAATAATGAATTTACATACTCAGTGAAGTTCATTATTTCTAAGTAACAAATTTACACTCGGCGAGATGAAACTTCATTATTTCTAAATAATGAATTTCTAAATAATGAATTTACACACATGGTTAAATTCATTATTTCTAAATAATAAATTTACAGTCGGCGAAATGAAACTTCATTATTTCTAAATAATGAATTTACACACTCAATGAAGTTCATTATTTATAAATAATAAATTAACACTTGGCGAGGAGAAATTCATTATTTCTAAATAATGAATTTACACACTCAGTGAAGTTCATTATTTATAAATAATAAATTTACGCTCGGCGAGGTGAAATTTATTATTTCTAAATAATGAATTTACACTCCCGGTGAAGTAATTTATTTATAAATAATGGCATTTACAAACTTTATGATATGTAAATAACTGTTTTAGAGATGACCTGATATATAAATAATTGAAGTTGTTTAGTTTATTATTTATATATAATAACTCTATGGTAAAAGATTATTTATAAATCAGAACGTACCTAAAATAATTATTTACATATCAACGGACAAGTTCTTGTTTCTTATTTATAAACAAATTTTGTGGCGTTTCCAATTATTTATAAACAAGGGGAAAATGGCATAAATTCGGTCTAAATAATAAATTTACAAACGGCGCCCCATATAGGACAACGTCGATTAAAAAATGAATTCATATTTTACCTATAAATCTCGCGACACCCTAAAGTCATTTAGTTTGTTTCTCACCGTCAAAACTATCTCAATTGTGAATCCGGAACACAGCGTAAAATTCGAAATAAGAATTCTAAAAATTAGCCGTACGCAGAATTTGGTGATTTCACGTTGTTGTTTTACAGAGAACGGCAAAGAAATGTACCAAGAATAACAGTAACGTTTCCGTTGCCGTTATGGTTTTCTTAAACTCCTATTCTTTATGAGAGTAGAGCGTAACGAGCCAAAGAAATGTGGTAAATTTAAGTCATCTCCATTACAGGTACATTATCACAAGGCCAACACAACTTAGTGCAAAGCGAAACAAACCACTGCAGGTCAATGCTTGTTTTCTTTGAAAGGCAAATTATCAGGTACAGTAGTTTGTTGTCTTCACCTGTTTGAAGTACTGATAAAGGAACATTGCAAGTCCTCCACCACCCAGACCAACTATTAAACCTTTCTTTGGGTCACCTAAAAAAGAAAATATTTAGATACTATTAGCAGAAATATTAGGATATTCTGAGGCACTTGTTTCTGTCAAACATAAATAAATGCCTATTAGCATTATGTTTATCATTACATGCTTTTGTCTTCAAAAAGCAAAACAAAACAAAAACAATACGGTCTTAAATTGCATACATGTACATACAATGTACAAACTACTGCCATGGAATAGTACCTGTTGCAACAAATCCTTCAATCCAGGCCAAACCAGTGACAATAACCCTGTGATGCTGACATGCTAAATACCCATGATCCACTTGGGGACTGCCGCCGCTAACAGCAGCCTTCTTCTTCTGTTTCCCTTTGCTTTTCTTAGCATTTGCCTTATCTGCAAAGCAGTAAATTCTGCTAGTAAAATTACATTGTTTCACACTAAGCAAGCAATTGAGCCAGATTTCACACCACTGAACCATCTTCATCTACCTACTTACTGATTGGCCTTTCTCAATCCCCCCCCCCCCCCCCCCTCCTTGGCTTCCCTAACAGAATATAACAGAAAAAGGAGAATGAAGTGGTAGATCTCCAAGAATTTGTTGAATGCTTGTTCTTTCAGTTCATTAATTTCTTGATAAGTTAATTCTTTCGAGGGAATTTATAGAGATGGCTAAATGGAATTAGGGCTAGGTCAGACTCAAAGCAATGTTCCACAGTGGTCATGTGTACTATGGCTACAAGAGTTTAGACTTCATACTTCAGGTGTATCATATTTCAACTGGCTCTGAACTGACGGCTTTTGCTTTGTAAGGTAAACCTTTTTTTTTTCCCTATAAGGCATGGTGACAAATCCTACAATCTGATTGGCTCTTAGCAAGGCTTGGATAAATAAATTATAAGTTATTTAACCAGCTTACGGTCGGTCTGTATAGTGAAAAAATTGTGAACCTCACACAGCATTTTCAAGATCTATGTCACAGTTTTTCACTACACAGACCTCCCACCCAGCAAATAGCATACGATACATTGATTTACCACAAGTGCTTATGTGTTGAGAATTCAAACATCAAATGATTATATTTTCTTTGCCAAGCCACAAAATACATTGCATAACAAACACTTGAAATTATCTTTGAAAAGAGAACTCAAGGCTTTTGAAGAGCTTTGTCTTACAGTCACCTGTTACTAGCCTAGCCTCTGATTGTATCACATTCTTGTTGTTCAGGAAAATCAGTCGGCGAAATTTCTGTCCACTATCTCCGTCAATGTCTTCCACCACATAGTCACCACTTAATGCTGAACTTCCTTCATGTAAGACCACACGATTTCCAAGATCTTCTCCAATAGAAAGAAATGGCACCTGGCACATGAAAACAAAAATAAACAAAGAAAAAACAGGGTGGGGGGGGGGGGGGGGGGGATGACATATTAAGATCACTAACATCAAGTAATGTTATCTGCACTGACCTGGCCTGTAGCCAGAGACTTTCAGGTTATTAGAGTACATTTAAGATTCTAATCTTAACTAAAGCTACACTGTATTTAAGCTACTGACCGTATATTGACAGTGTTTAATAGCCAGCTTATTTAATTGGCTATTATCCTCATGAGCATTCGAGTGACAAAAACATCCACAGAATGAGAAAAAAAACACACCATCATAAAAAAGCATCATGAATTTTGCTGCACTTAGGCTATTCTACAGGGCCAAATTACCTGCGCATTTTGATTGAGTCTTCTGGGAGCAAGTTCCATGACTTTTGTAGACAGTTCCTTCTTAATAGAGTCCATGTCACTAAATGTATGCCCTCTTCCTAGAGTAACTATGACGACACGCTCAAAACTTGCATTGGTGGTCAGTTCCATTTGTCCGTCTTTGGATGAGAATAGCCACTCTGTCTCCCTTCCTGTAGAACAGCAATAAAAATAGTCCAAACAGCTGCTTACAGTAAAATAATACCATAGACATGCCATGTGTGAGGAGGGCATACATGTACGTAGATTCATAGCTATTTGCACACATTACATACCTACAATGCTTTACTATAATATCGTGGTATGTATAAATAAATGGTGGAGTTAGCTTTGGAGCCCTTTACACAAATAATAATTATATGTAATGCACTAACAGCATGAACAGGCAAGTGATAGATCCTCAAAGGGTATAGCTTTGACACAGCCCCTTGCATACACATGCACGTACGTCACATCCATATGTCGTAGGACATTACAGTACTGGTGAAATGTACAATCCATGCAAGTTGACCTAAGTTGACCTAAATGTTTAGCAAGAATCAAAACTCAAGTTTAAAAATAAAAAAAATGGCATCAAAAAGATGTTGTTACTTTAATAAACCACAACACTTACCTTGTGGAACAATGAATATTGCAAATTTTCCATTTTTTGCTGATGAATGTTGTAAGTCAACAGTTGTCATTGAGTAACGAGTTTCACTTCTTTGTTTTTGATTTCCTGATGCTTGATACAAATCCACCGTGACATGCTGGCCAGGACATAATTTCTCTGAATAACGCACACATGAAAACAACAAATTCAAAATAAGAAAAAGATAAGGAAAGAATGGCAAAAAAGGAAAATGAAATTGAATGGAGACTATGCACATGTAGAATCAATTTCAATTGAATTCTACAAATTTCTCTCAAGTGATTTGACCATTAAGTCTGCTTTATCAGTCTATAGACTGAGTCTAACAAAAGATATTTCTTTATACATTAAACAACAGTACTACTAATTATATATAAATTGCAAATCTGGAGGCACGATGCCCATGATAATAAATAACAATTATCATTCATGTGCATGTATGGGAGTTGAACTTTTAAATATTATATAATTGAGAAACCACTTCAAGGCTCAGTGGTACACTTTAACATTAATGCAGCAGTTAAAATATGTAATAAAGAACACTAAAAACTCACTGTTCACAGTATAATACAATAATATTTAAAATTAATGCCTCACGTTTAAACATGTATAGGTACATGAACATACCTAGTGATCTCTTTGTGACAAAATACTGTTGGATTTCTTGCAGAGTAATCTTGACATCTGAGAAAGAGTTTACTCTTTGGATAGTCTCTATTCCATCCAGACATATTTCAATGATTTGTAGCGATTGAGTTGATGACCCTGAATACCATTGAATGCAAAAATCAACAATTAACAGCGTTAGTTTTCTCTTACACATGACAAGCATGAATCCCACAAATGTTGCACTGAAAGCACTATAGCCTTCCATGCAGAAGTTTTTATGGCTTGTCATGCGTTCCTTCCCCATGAGGGAAGGAAAGCGTGATGAGCCCTGAGAGCAACTGCGAGAGAGGCTATAAAAAAAACCAACCTGCAAATTTTGTTTTTGTTAACACAAGACAAAACAGTGGTAATGGTATCGATTTTCCACCTGATGTCTCTTTGTTTACCAAATGTACCCTAAAAAACCATCCAGATGAAAAATAATGCAGCAGTTTGTCCAAGGTGTCTTCTGTTGCAAATGAGAAACAAATAAAGCGGCCTCCTACTTTAAGAATTCTTTGTACTACTTCAAAGTACTCTATGATGTTTGAATCAGTTCTCTGGTAAGATGAGCAATCTTTATGCAGTCTGTCCAGTTCACCCCTATCTATCGAAACATTAAAACTTTCATCATTAAGATCAACCTGCAAAAAAAGAAAGAAAGATGATATTTCAAGCACTTGCCTAATTTCAACCCCTTCCTCCTCCTCTCACACTGGGTTGTTACTTATCATTTTGAAGTATATGGCTTTATTTTCAGAGCAGGTGGTTGATTTTACCATCACTTTCTTTCACAAGAATCTGGCAAATACCCTAGCAGTGTAGCTGGCTAAGATCATGAAGTACATGTACATGATGATCTTTGCCAGCACCTGTTGACTTTTGACATTACCCTGCTCTCTAACAGTTCCACCCTGACCATTGCTTCTGTTCATTTCCTCAACTGGAAAAACATAATTTCGATGTCTGTTGATTTAATGACATCTTATCAATCTCTGAATGTCTTTGTATAGTGACTGATTTGAGATTTGAAACAAGATCCCCTGTCTTCATACCTCCCTGCCCATCCTGTGTTCAGTAACACTCCCACCTTCACAACTCAACCTTGGAGGGCAAGTCTTAGACAGGGTCTAGGGGTCTGGGTTGATAGGTAGTAAGCCTGACTAGCACTCTAGAACTTAGCCTATTTACAGTTAGACTAAGCTGACTACCCCAAATAATTCTCAGGTTTGCCTATTTACAGGTAACTCTCAATAATGGTAATGGTAGCACCTCCCACCGCTCATCCTTATCCTGGAACTAGGGAGGGAGAAGTGGGGGCAGGGCAGGGGGGGGGGGGGTGAAGAGATGAACATTACAAAATCTGAAAATCCCCGTCAGATATCTTCTTGGGAGATAAAAGTGGTGATTGCGATTCCCGGCACTGGTCGAAACTGCTAGGAGACCTTTCTTGAATCCCCAGATTACGGTTGTATTTCTAAGCAGATATTGAAATGCAGTGGTCCTTACATTCAAGACATGTCCCTCAATAAAGTGCATTTCTGGTCTCTTCTCCTTGTTTCTTTCCCTGGAACTAGTAACGAAGTTTTCTGAGCTCTCCACACCAACAACAGAATGATAACCCGCATCATACAAATCTTCAGTCAGAGACTCGCCATTACTACAGTCTGACAGTGCACAGCCAGCAGTTATAATTCGATCGCTCGCCTTACAGTACTTCTGGAGAAAACCGCATAGTTCTTTATAACCTCCATAACAGGAAGGAGACTCCATGAGTTCATAAAAAAGCTGGTCATGGCGTTTCTTGAGATCCGGATTGACAGCACAGCGAAAAATTAACGCCATAGAGCTTTAATTTAGACACATGTGTTTAAATGTACCTTTCAACAGCTGTCGAGGGGATACCTACTGTAGTATTACATGAATCAACGTTGCACTGCTGTGCTTCTCAACGAAGGCTCGTAGAGTGGGTGGAGGGAGGGAGGGTGAGGAAGAGATTTTTGTCACGCACCGTCAAGTTCTTGTTGAAACTACTTCTTGGGGCAGTTGAGAAAGAAAAGTCGTCTTTATGGCATCGAAAGTGGAAGTTTCCATAGAATATTGGTAAGATGTTGTGTCCTTTTTGTTCCACCGTCGCTTTGACTTCTCACTTTTCGAGAAAACATTCTAGAAAACGGCGCTTAACAAATTCGTGCTGTTTCACATTTCGTTTTGAATGGTTCATTTCCATAATTAAGCGTAAACATTTATTGTTTGAAGCTTAACGTTCTGGAAAACTTCATTGATATGGAATGTGCGCTTGTAAGTGCGGATATGGAATTTGCGCTTTTAAGTGCAGATAAATGATCTGAGGTTTTTAGCATTCCCTTTACTTTCGATTGGTCCTGAACTGCCCGATCGTTTCTCGTTCTTGAAATGACGTGCAGAGGCGTAAACTTATTTGCATGGCTGTGTCAGCTGTTCTTTAAGCGAAGCTGTGGCTTAAAACGGAACATTTTCTACACAGTCCTGCAATGAAGTTGATACTTGTAAATAATGTAAGCTTACTTTGGTTTGCAGCTTAGTACGTTCAAAACAATGGCGTCAGTTCATTACTTAGCAGCATTTGGGAAAAAAAGTCAACCTCATTTACATGTGTTGTAGATTGGCTGAGGACAATAAGCTCTATTCATATTCAGTGAGATGTGCAATATTGATTTAAATCGATATTGCACTTGCTTGCAAACCATCAACTGACTGGGGCAGTGATGGCAAATGCACACTGACTGTATTTAATTGCTCTTGGAAAAAAAATTTCAAAACCTATCAGGAAATCTGTCGGACTAAAATTTTACAAAAATTGAACTGTTTTGTTTGATTATTTAGTGGTGCATGAGGATACGCCCCACGCTACAGGGAACTGGCGGATAAAATCAAAGCCGATGTCCCTGCAGCAAATGTGGCTGGTCATGTTGGCCGCAGATGTAAGTTTGTGATTGTTTTTCTTGTTATACATGCTTATTTAAACCATCCACACCAAGGGTAGTTAAGCGATTGGTTATCAAATATTAAAAACCTGCAGAGGGTCAAGGGAAAATAGGGTTAATAATTCTACATATTTTTGTGTTTTACCACAGCCTCATTTGAAGTCACAGTGAATGGAAAATTGATTTTCTCCAAGCTTTCACAAGGAAGTTTTCCATCCTTTAAAGAGGTTGGTATACATTTAGATTTAAGAGATAATAAAGGGTTGCCACTGTTCAGGAAATGGTCAGAGAAAGAAAATTCTTCAAGGTCAAGGAAATTTATTTTTATCAAGGAAAAGTTAGGGAATATTTAGGGAATTTTGAAAAATGATGTCTGTGGCAACCGTGTGTTTATACAAATAAAATCTCAATTTTTTGGACACCAATTAATAAAATTAGCCTGTTGTAAGTAAACTGCATAATACATGTACATGTCTATGTATACATTGCATTACACTGTTTGCCTTGCATGGTTATAAATATAATGTTCTTTACTGTTTTGCTTTACAATTCATACTTTTTCATCTCAAATAGGTCGTCAGTGTGGTACGTGAGTGCAGCCAAGGAAAAGGCACACGTGAAGTGAAGGAGAAAGAAGAATCTGAATGTATTTTGCTTTAAAATGCATCATGCCAGTCCAACTACTGCAAATTTTACGGCACATTATTGCTTTTATTATAAATTTAAAACAAAATAATCATTTCATAGCATTTTGCAGAGGGCCTGCCTATTTCAAGCTCTCAATGAGTAAAGAACAAGCCAAAATCTGATGAGGCACAAAAAGGAGCATGCTCTTCCCTCAAGGGATTACATGTCATTACTGTCCTGCAGCTTGTTTTGTTCTTCAATCACACATGTGGCCTTAATTAACCTACACAATAATGCAGGCATCTGTTCTGGTGCTACTCTCTTAACACCCAAGCGAGATTCATCTGTACATGTACATCTGTATGCTCTATCTTAGACCAGAGCCAAGTGTTATTGAGCATGTGCACTATGCATACACATAGATATCTTTGTCGTGGCTATGATGAGTTGTTTGCTTGCAAATTATTACACAGATTGCTGTAGTGTCTTTTACAAAGGGTTGAGAAACTGGTTCCCAGACTTTTCAGGTACCTACAAATTATGCATTGTATGTTTTTTTAATGTCAGCACACACAAGGGGACTGGTCCCTACGACTAGTCCCTGTAACAAGTCGCAGGGACAAGTCCCATGATGTGAACTGGCCATTTTTGCCACAAAACTAGTCGCAGGGACTAAAATTTGGTCCCTATGACCAGTCCCACGAATTCAAACTGGTTTGAATTTTTGGGACAAGTCCATGCGACTTGTTCCTCTAAATGCTCCGTGTGAACTGTTCGTGGGACAAGTCCCTGGGACCAGTCCCTTCGTGTAAACTCTTCAGGGGACTAGTTGCAGGGACTGGTCGCAGGGACCAGTCCCCTTGTGTGCCAACCTTTAGATGCCAAGAAGAATGGAACAGGCTCAATTCATTCAGCACTTCCAATGTTTGTTTTTAAATTTTGGTAGCAAGGCCTTCTTAGGTCAGTGAATGAGCACATGTTGACAAGCAAGTTTTGCAATAAATTTTAGTGTCGCACGTTATTATTTAATTGTATTTAGCAGTGTGGCAAACTACACATATCCTTTGTTGATGCAAAGAGTTATGTTGTTTGTATTTTTGTATGATAGTCACGTCTAAAAATGCTCTCAGTAATGATGCTGACTTGATGTTTAAAATGCAACAGTGTAACAGCAGAGGCATGTGGATATACCAGTTTTGTTATGCAGGTAAATTTGAACATTATAACAATGACATTGTAAGATCAATTAATAAATCAATGGAATCAACATCAATCATGGCCATTTTTATTGTATTTTCTGTTATATTACTCCAATTCTTCCTAAGATTACAACTGTGTGCCATGAACGGTCTGCGGATTGGAGATTTTCCAAGTATTCCTTTTGTTTTAAGCAGTCTCTCAATAGGTTTATGATGCAGATGTACAAAGCTGATGATGAAAACTTAAATACTCTGCATGGGCTCAAAGTAGTTTATTTTCACAATGCAAGGACCAGCATGTTTTTCCAAAGCCAGTCCTCAGTGAAACAAAATAACTGCCCCTGAAACAAAGCATTTCCGCACAAAACAAGACTGGCTATGGTACAAATGTAGCTAGCAATGGCAAGTCATCAACAGAAATGTTGCCGATACCTAGGGTTGATTTCTGTGGCTTTCAAGTCTGGTCTACGTTTCTCCCCAAGAAAAGTTTGAGTTAGCTGTGCAGGCCTCTGTCCTTAGTAGTGGTTCGTAATCATGCCTACATGTAGCTGATAGCAAGCAAGGAAACTTTACAAGTCTACAGGTTTGCTTTTGCCCACCCTCCTACAGTTGTAAGTCCCCACTCATCCATTTTCACTAGCAATAATTTGGATTCTACTGATTAGTGGGTGAATGTGTCAACTGTGATAACCAAACACTGAGTTGATCATTCCAAAGTGCTGAGGTGCTTTGATGATGAAGAGTGGAAAACAAGAAGTGCATAGTTAAGCGGATTGGTAGGCAGCAAACAGTACAGCCCGTGTGTCTGACTTTGTGAATTCAACAGGCAAAAAACTCTGAGAGCACCTTACTTCGACTAAGAAGGGACACCTGTGTTCAATACAGACTCAGTAGTGCAGGTATGACTCACAACAAAGCCTAAAAGGAAAACATAACACAACATGCATGTTGACCAGTCTTTATCCTTTAATAAGCTCTGCCATACATTGTACATTTTACTAAGTTAAGCTGTCTACATGCAACTTTTAATTGCATTCACCTGCTACAAAACTGAAGACAAAATATACTGGAAGTTCATGTAGCAAGTTGAATCTCATTGTAACTTAAACAAGACAAAATGACAAAACATACATCACATTGATCAGCAAGCAGCTTTATGGTTACTACAGAAAACTGTCTGTGCATAAGTACACGATCTACATTACTGACCATGGTTAACTTCTGCTGTAATATAATAATATTAATACTGAAAAGTACAAGTTCATACAAGCAGCAGAATGAGCTGCAAAATGGAAGTTTGTTTCAACCTCCTGAACATCTCTAATTAACATGGAAGCACTACTGATGATGACAAAATTTTATAATAATTTCCACATTCACTTATATCGACTGTAAATTGTGGCAGTAAGAAACAATAGCCTAGAGTTTTGAAAAATTTGAAGGCTTCTGAAAGTAGTAAGGACAGAAATCAGAATACCACCACAGAAGGGTTTAAAATCAAGCAAATATTTGAAACTAAAATCTTAGTTTTCAAGCACTTGAGAGTTTCTGTCATTCATACAGTCACAGATCATGACTGCAGTAAAGAAAAAAACCTACAGTAATATATTGTATTAACCAGAACACTTCTTAATGAAAATGAAAAAAAAAAAAGAAAAGAAATGGAAACACTAATTTTACATTAATGTACTGTTCCAGTATTCTGTGCTAGATATATGTACAGCACATACTGTAAAAACCTTCAACTTCTACATTTCAGACACTGACAGCTTTTAATCAATAGTGTACGCCATAAAGATGAAATGTGAATTGTCTGGGCACAACTCATGACCTGGTTTCACTGTCTCAAAACCCATGAACATGAAGGTGCGCATCAGGCTTGCTGCAAAAGGAAAAACAGTATCAAAGTTTTGTATACCTATTCAGGGGTTACAATGTGGCTAATGTAACTTAGGGAAAGTTTGATTCAAGCCAATACTGGCCAACAGGCTTTAAAGGGTGGCCATACTCTGTGGAGTCTCATACAGAGTGCAAAGGCCTCGCATGCTTGTTTTCCTACCGTGCAAGAACATGCAGCTACACCATGTACCCTCAGTGTCTTCTGTGCTTGTGGCGTACTTTACTCCTTCTCTCCCCCCCCCCCCCCCCCCTACCATTGTTATAGTACACTGTAAGTATTACCACTGATTTTGTCAGTGTGACAGTGCCTGCTGGTTGCCACTCTCAGGGTTGCTATGCATACCTGCGTGCTCTGCTAATGGCTGGTATTCTGCCTCCTAAGTTCCCAGGCTCATCATTTGGTCAGGAGTTCAGACTATACTATACAATAATTACAGGCTTAAAAGGGCCAGATGGCTCTGAAACTATGGGAACAGATCAGCATTAAATTTGCTATTCACAACTGAATGAAGTATATTCCCCTCACCTCTGTCTTTTCTATCCTTTAGTAGACCAACAAATACATGGGTGCAATCCAAGTGCTCCTCTGCATACTCAAGTAGTGAAATAAGGCTGCGGGAAAAGAGTAACTTTCATTTAACAAAATGATGTTCAAATGTTGAAAGTTACAGATTAACAATACTATTATTATGAAACAGCTATAAATTGTATCTTGCAGAGTCATCCAGAACTGTGCAACACGCACACAAAGAGTTTTAAATACCATTCTTTGGCTCCAGGGGGAATGTCTCCTTGTGGCACCTCTACGTAGAGCTTTTCATTTTGCAATACAGCCATCCATTCTGCTACGTCATGTTCACCGCTTTTAAGGTGGAAGTTGTACAGTACCGACTTCGATGAAACTGCTTCATCTTTCTCCAAAGCTATTTCTGAATCCTGTAAAGAATAAGCAAACACAAGTACATCTGGTTAACACAACCAAAGACAAAATGGTTTCACTGAATGCTTGATGAACTCGGCAAATCCTAACTTGAAACAAGCTTGAAATTACTTTTTGTACTAACTCACTTTGTACAAATCATAATCCCAAAAGAACTTGTCAAAGCGTCAATGATAACTCCTAAAGAAAACATAACTTCATAATACTACATGGAGTCAAGTTGATACCGTACTGATTACTGGCAACTTAATGATAGTAAAGATGTACAATGTAACTTACCCAAAATAGCCCAAGAAAGGATATGTCATCCTCATCATCATCACCCCCACCTCCACCCTCTCCTGAAGATCCTGCCTCATCATAACGGACATCAGGTATACCAGTCCATCCACTGTCGCAGCTTATAATTACAATACACTGCTGGCTCCCTGACGAGTTAAAGTACATATGATACTGACGAACAGGTTGTTTGCAAGCAAAACAAAAACTTACTGTATCCCCAAGGGCATTTACAGGAAATATAATTCTACCAGTTACTGCGGTGACTGGACATAAAGAAGTTATTTGAAACTCAGTATAGTATCAATAAATTTGGTGTTAGGAGATCTTGCCTTTACTAGAGTGATGAAGAATGCGGTGTAGAAATGACTGCAAATCAGTATCTCCCCAGGAGCATAATTCCATGTAAATGCAATGTCAAAAATAAAAGGTTGTCAAAGTTCTACGTGCACCGAAGTACATGGACTTCTACATGTAGGTCATCAGTAGACCGTGTCATTTCATCAAATATAGCCACACTCTGAGCATACAACATCATGCTTTTGAAACACCCACATTCAACACAAAACACACCCTAAATTATGCGTCTGAGGTTTACAGTTTATTTATAGCTTATACTTACTGTAGCTCAATCTTACATAATCATTAACAATTGGTGGTTGATCACACAACTTAACTGCCATGGGCTTGCAACAGAAAAATCTAAGCCTTGTATGAAAATTCCGGATGAAAAATGACCAAACGCGTTTGCACGAAAACCGATAATGAAAGATCATTTAAGCTTTAATATGCTGATTGTAAACTTCTCACGTAGAATTATATTATCCAACACGCATGGATGCTAAAACGTTGCAGATACTTCGGGATGATAACTGGCAACACGTCAGTTGTTAAGGGTGGCAGGATAAAATCACTAGTTAACCACTGTCATATAAAACTGAACTATGGATTAATTAACGTTATATTTATAAGGAGTTTTGCAATTAAATCTTTACATACGTACAGGGCTGCTTGGCGAATTTCCCTGGATTGTTCTGATTAGAATTGTGATTTTCCTTCTTCTTGTGCGGCGAAATTGTTACCAAGTCGCTGCCGAAGCAGACTACTGACAATCACGGCAACTATAACACGTCTAAAGGGCAGAAAACTCGAACAACGACCACCGAACTATTCCCTTGCGTCTCGAGGAAAACATGGAAAGATGTCGGTGACCAAGATGTAGCATGCTTTGCGCGCTTTTCTTGTACCCAGTGTCTTTGACCCTCCATTCGTCCAGGACGTTCTCGCAGGCAGAATTCGCGAAAGAGTGCGTAGGTGTAGCAGGGTTAGATCCTGAAACACCCTACTACAATCATCGCAATTTATTTAGTCTCGAAGAGGTTAACGGTAGTTTTCTTGGTAAATTTTGCTAACACTAAATAGTGCTAATAGTCACGAAACGTAGCGAAGATTAGCCATAATGGCAATTATTAAATTCTCACCTTGAATATAGCCTGCGTAGCAGGCGTATAAACGGGAGGGGGTGGGGGAGGAGGAAAAGAATTCGGGGAAGGGAATAATCAATCAAAAACTGCCTACCATATCCAAAATAGTACGTGACGTCACCAGACGACATTATAACGCTCGGAATTTACCCCTCGGGGTAAAGGGAAGAGACGGCTGAAATTCAGACTACTTTTTTTGTCCCAGCTGACGGTCCATCTGAAATGTTTGATTTGTTCATTACAGGGCAAGCTTAAAAAATGTTGTTAGAAATGTGCGTTAAAATATTTGCATTTGTTGTTTCAGGATTTAGGCTTATGCCCTTGTAGTGGATGCGTTTCACAGAATGGACGTTGTTTTTGATGACATTAAAATTGCGGAGTTGAAGTTATCAGAGTAGAGCGTTTGCTGCCTAACTACTTGGAACAAACTGTATTTATATCAAGTCTTGTTGCAGCAAAATTAACTATGGTGTTGTTTACTCGATGAAATGTGTCCTTCTCAGTATATGTTACAAATGAGCTTATCATGCTCAGATTCCTCCTTGGTTATTCTCTGGCAGCTAATCCTAACGCACGAAATGAAACCATTTGAAGCAAAGAAGCTACTCCACGCTTAGCTACAACAGACAGGGGTTCGGAAGCTTTACTGGCTATATTTACCACTACATGTCCGTGACTTCGCTCTCAGTTTTCAATTCAAAGGGCAACGGCATTATTTATCTAGATGTTTATTATTTCTACTTTGATCTATTACAGGCCTACAAAATGTTATTTCTGTTATTTCTTATTTATTTTTATTATGTCATTTCTGTTATTTCTCAGTTTACAGAGAGTCACGACACTCTTTCAAATTTTTCTTTTTAGTAGTATATTACCCATTACATAGCAGAAGAAAGTGATAAACCTATTTTGCGGAACGATAAATTCACACTGAGAATCGATCGATCAATTCATATTGTTCTCTTTAAAAAAAGTTGCATATGTCTTTTTTCGCCCTTAGCTTAGCATCTGAAAAGGGAGTCTTTCTGGCAAAGTCATCAATTGATACGAATTTAAATGTACATTTATCAAAATCACATTTCATCGTTTAAGTTTCAGTAATTACTAAAGAAGACAAAAACTGAGAGCGACAAATCTAACAGTTTAAGTATGACCCACTGATTGATCAATTAACACAAAATATCGATAAAGTTAATTTATTGATGGAGGAACAACAAAACCGTGTAATCCATGGACCCTCTATCTTAACAATGGACTCCTGTCAACTATGCAGCCAACCAAAGTCTGAGTTTGCCAACTGACCAGTCAGTTATGTTACAAAGCGACACTTTGTAGCTAACTGACTTGAACTGAAATGCCTTGCAATAGACTGTCCCGTGAAGATCAGCTCACAATTTTCTTTATCATGGTTTCGCATTTGATTTGTCATATACTACTTTACTGTTTGAAGACTCCTTACTATCTTGAATTAGCTTTTCATCAATGGTCTGAAACCTGCATGCAGACATAAAAAAACATTGAGCGGCTGTTAGCACCGGATACCAACATTACACATCTACCTGTTGTTTCAGAGACGCAAAATGAAGACAAAGAAAAATTCACCATCTTATTTTCGACATGGGGAAATCGCCTTAGCAGTTGATCCAAAATTAGCACAAAAATAATAACTCCGCAATGAATCATATACAGTTAATAGCTGCTGCGTGAACGAGTGCAACGGAAAATTTTATTAAAACGCTGAAAAATTCAACCAGAACAAGGAAGGCATCAACAACTACTAAGTGTTTTATCATTCCAATACAAAAATCTTTCGCAATTTTCGAAACCTTTTTTTCCTTCTGTGCCCCAGAGTTAACACTTGTTTAGATGGGAAGGGTTGACTGATTTTGTCGTCAAACGTCGGTTTATCTGCTGACCTGCCTAAAAGCAAGCTACTTAGCTCGTTTCTGACACTGCATATGTTTAAATGCATATCGTGTTGAAACTGGGAGATCCAAGGTGGCAGATGTTTTCAAATATATGACGTCATTATGGCGTGAATGGACGTCATCGTGGTGTGGTATGGCATCATGATTGCGGCGTGAGTGCTACTAAAATAACGAGTTAATCAACTAAAAAATTCAACAGATGAACAAAATAAGGCCCAAGCTGAAAAAGATTATCCGAACGACGTTACGATGGTGACGTTAACAGGGTATCAATTGAAATACTTCCGATCGTGGATACCCTCTCTTGTCATTTCAAAATAAAATGTTCATTACAGAGCTGAGTTTACAACTTGCAATTACAAGTTAATGTTTGAATTTTTTTTTCTTACCTAGTTCATAGAACTCTTTATTTCACAGCAGTCAATATCTGTTTCACCGAAACAGATCCGCGGTCAAGGCGTATCGGCAAATGAATTGTCCCAAGAACAGTAATGTTTTAAATCAGGAGAAAATCAAGCCGAGGTAAGCTTCTTGATATTCTCTTGTTCAAACACATGCTTGGCATCTTGTTTGCGCTTTTTACCCCTATGGAGTATTTATACTCACTTAGCCTGCGTAGCAGGCATATAAAGGGGAGGGGTGGGGGAGGAGGAAGAGAATACCCTGACCCTAACCCTAACCCTAACCTCTTCCCCCACCCACTCCTCCGTTTTTTTTTCCCGAATTCCCTTCCTCCTCCTCCACCCCCTACCCTTTATACCCCTGCTACGCGGGCTAATACTCACTGGAATTAAAAGTATGTATCCTTTTCTTTCTTGTGAATTATGGCAGCAGCAGTGATGAGAGGCACTACCGTTTGCGTCTCTTTGTGGCACTTTGCTTCATTGTGCTCGGAGTCTTTGCAATTTGCAGCTCCTTTAACGATAGTTCCATCATATCTTTTCTCAAGAGTAACATTAACAGCGCCACTCTCCTTCACGGCAGAAAATATGGTGGGCATTTCTGTTTCTCCTGTTTGTAGCTGACTTTTAAGTGCATCAGTTTCAGCCAGACCAAAAATTTCTCCTTCCAAATCGTTGAGAGGGAGAAGCAAAGCCAGACAGCAAGAAAAAGACCAATGGGGATTTTTTCGCCATTCCTTGACGTAGCGATATAGGTTCACTGAGTACTGGACTAAAAAGCAAATGATCAATAACAAGAAATTCCTTTGTAAAAAGTCTTTGTATTCACACACTTACCGGTAGTTCCTTTACAGTTCGAGGTAAGTTTAGAAGTATGGATAGTAATCAGTTCAGAAATTTTTCAGTCGAAGCTCAGCAAATGGTAAAACATTCGCGCTTATCGTCAGAGAGTATCCCAGTTAATTCAGCATTAAGCGACTAGTAATCAATCTACCTGTCCGTGAATGGAATGATAGTCCACGGCAGGGTTTACCGTCGCCCCCCTCCCCCCTCAAACTACCGTCACCACCAAGCACTTAATTCGAAGATGCCCACTTATATCACTGAGTCAGTGAAGAAAGGCAGTGTAAGCTGGAGTAAGGTGCCTAGTAGCATAGCCCAATGACCCCGGCCAGGGCTCCAATTTACACTACTCAATCTGGTGTCTACCACAATAACAATTAGGCAGAGAAATACGCCCGTAGATTCACGCGTTATAAAAATAAGTCGAACATAAGCTGACAACATCGAAACATTTGATTATAGATTTCCTATCTTACTTCTAATCTTTCTTACTATTTTCCATCGGGTGCATATCACGATTCCATCTGTGCCAAGTTTGGACTCGCCAGCTGCAAGCTCTCAAGACAGTGCGCAAGTGAAAAACAATACGCCTGAAGAGATCAATGCCATCTAGATCTCTAGAACGTGGCGTTAGCATTTGCATGCATGATATTTGGAGGTATACTTAGCAACAAATGCGGGCGAGGATCGGCTTCAACCATGCATGGCTCGAACAGACTCGTCTGAAATGTCGCCGAATTGCACCGGCAAAATTTCACGATTAGGCATGCATACCATATGAATCCGAAGACTAAAGTTAAAGGCTGTAACGACAAGGGAAGCTGACATCAGCTTGTTGTCGAACTCTTCTTGTATTGGACGAATCCAGCAGAAAAGTATTCCATACATTCTGGCGATAACCAATGCCAAGCCGATGTAGGACCTGCTCTCTTGTCCCACAAGGATAGACCAGATGTAAGGATTACATTTCGAGACATCTCAACCCATTCCCAATACCATGAGCGAGGTTTATAGTTTTCAAAATTTGAAGAAAACACATTCCTGTGATCATTTCCATGCTACCTCCAGGATGCTGAGTTATCCGCTTGGCGTCGCCAGCAGTTAATATCAATTTTTGTTGTCTCCAAAGAGCGATAAAAGAGGCTGCAGGTAGGGCCACAATATATGCAATAGAAATGTACGCTCCCATAAGAAAGTAGTGATACTTTGGTCCTTGGCACTGTATACTGTAATCTGCTTTCAAATACTCGTTGCATAGCTCGTCCTTTTCATCTCGTTAAAGCTTGTGGCAAGCAAGTGGCATAACAACACCTGTCTTCGAAAAGATGTTCAGATACGCCACATACAGGACTAAAAACAAATTCCTGTACACAAGTTCTTTTGTCTCTGAAATCTTTCTTGACTTTTTCTTGTCCTCCAGATTTTTCCTGTTGATAATCTTTATACGTACACTATAGCCAATGCCAAAAAGGCCAATAGCAGTGACGTTTATAGCCATCGTCGCAAACAGGCTTCCAAACGCATCAACGTGTGATCTCGGGAAAAGACAATGAAGGGGTGTAATCTGAAGAATGTTCAGTTAGAGTATTTCAGAATACTTGGCGATGGCCTCCAGGGAGTCTGGTCATTTTATGTAGGAAAACGCTTGCAATAAACCACTAGTGACTTGATAAAAAAACAATTACGATCTTAAGTTTCGATAGAACCACTGATGTCTATATATTAGAGAGACTTCTCGAGTCCATCCACACCAAAGTCACCATGATAATCGCTAGCACAACAAGGATAATCGACAACTGTCCGACAGTCCACTTCTTTGACGGACATCGCTTGCATGTCTGCATTTGCTTATAGTAGTTTAAACTGCAACTCCACAGAGGGGTCGTTCGTACCCCTTTTCAATTCAAACCACATTTGCAAGATTCCCCTCTGAGACATTTATGAGCCTCAGGTATTGGATAAGGGAACTGTACCAGGTAGGCATCCGACGATGGTTGATTAGCCAAAAGATTTTTAATAAAATCTTTGTATCGATCTTTGTACGTCTCGTTGCGCCATTTCCACCAATAACCAGGCTTCAAAGAAGCAGACTCATTCTTGCATTCCAGTCCACCATTTTCACATTTGTAACATTTCTCGAACAAATGGAGTCGATAAAATCCTTTCAAGCATTTACAAGCGCGATATTAAGCGAAGTAATCAGTGTTTTTTCCTGTTTAGGACGCAAAAAGAAAACAAAGCGCGTTAATCTTGGTATGGGGAATGAGTAAGTCGACAAGCTAAATAATGATAAATAGCTTAAAATGTTTGCTCGATACTACAATTTAGCCTGTACATAATATGATCATGATATTGAGCGGTCATCGCGACATTTGCAGCTCAAACGTTCCTTGGTTCACGCTGGCATTTTTCGGAGAATTTTGCTCCTTATTTGCAGCTGGATAGCGATGGAAATGGAAGCTCTCGACGCAAGCTATGTTTCTTGTTCAATGTTCTTCTCTTTGTGTCAGATAAAATTAGAAAAGTTAACTGTCAACGTGTGTCCTGGTTAAATGAATTGCTATACCCTTTTCCCCTGTTCACTAATTTTATATGATGGGGCATCGCGTTGTAATGAATGTCAGTATGTACCGATAACATTGATCTATCTGACTGGAATGATGGTTTTTCAGTTGTTAAAGGCCTGATAAAAGCGCAATGATAATAATGCGGTTTATAGTCGGTTGCTTACCCTCAGGACACGACTTGCAAACATGTGGTAGTTTTCCTGGTGTTTTATCAAACGGAACAAATGAGCCAGTCGGACATTTCTTACAGCTTGTGCTTACATGACTGTCAGAGTAAAAGCCGCCTGAAAAAGGAAGCACAACAATTTAACTAGAGCAGTTCAAGAAGAATCGTAAAGATCTCGGTTTTACCAAGATAGTTTAGGGACATGTTTGAACATAAAGAATGACTTAAGAACTTTTCAGGCTCAACTGACAAAAAATGAAGAAAGTTCAACCTAAGTCCAAAAATAGGAGTATAAGATGCTTGATATTTATGAAGTATTCCACGTATCAGTATCCACCCGTAAACATTTCGTCCCGATTCCTTGTGCCTCATGCAGACAGAATGATTTTGACCTTTGGAAAACGAGATCATCGGTGTTGCAAAGTTTTTAGTAGTTTTTTTTATTATTATTATTACGCAGTACTTTATTCGGAAAGAAACACAAGCCTGCCATGGAGCTTCCTTGGAGTAGAGCAGTGCAAAGAAAACTTGCAGGCTTTACAGACTATAAGAATGATCTAACATACCTGGCGGGCATTCTTTGCATCCATCAGCTCCTCGAGAGGAAGAATTGGAAAATGTTCCCAGCGGACATGGTAGGAATGTATCGTAGTCTGAGCTATTATCAGATATTTCTCTAAATCCCGCGGCTGAGAGAGCGGACTTGACAAGATTTCTTTGAAAGTCGTCATGCGCTTTGAATGTGATAGCTTCTGCATTAGAATCGATGGCATTCCAAGGAGAACATGAACTGAAACTGGGCGACTCTACTGTCTCCGTTAAAAGAGAAGAGTCAAATCAAACATAGCGTAATGAATTCATTTTAGTTTCAGGACACATTTTTCATTCATGATTAGACTTAACTTAACACCCAGCGTTGGGTGTTTGTCGAAGTCAATTCATGATTGTTCAGAGACACGCCATGCCGCCTTACAAAACCTTTCTTACTAGATTCAATTACTTTTTAAAAACAGATGCTCACAGCAATAAAACGCATAGTGCACTTGATGAAGAAAACTATTCATATGTCAATATGACGATACTTGTTTAGTTCAAAGAACTTCTTAGTGACCCTTAGTGGCAATTTTCATTCCGGCCAATTCCAGACAAATCTTCCTCGCGAATTAACAATCCTTAAGTCAAAACACTGAACTGATAACTGGTAGTTGCGTCAAACTTTTCCGTATTTGCGGAACTTTAAACGAAATAATCTTCAAAATCACTGACTGGAGGAAGTTTTTTCAAAACAGAAAGCTTTTGTTTTCCATTTGTAGCTCTAACTTGATTTTCTGTCTGCTCCTTGTTCAATGAAGAGTACCCGAAAACTACGATGGGAATGATCTTAGAAAAAACTCTCGCTGTTTTAAAGCAATCTCGTCAAAATATTGTACATCTGTCGGTCCATCTATTATTATTTCACAGAAACTATGGTTTGAAATGCGATTTACTTGAAATCGTGATTGCCTCTTGCCATACTCCATAGGTGGACCGGATGGGTATTAGCTTTGTTATGGCAAGTAAAAATTCAAGTTTTATCAATATAATTTCGAATTTTTCTGTTTATCTTTTTTATGGATATTCGACTGCCTTTAAAATACATTAATAGCAGACTTGAACCTATTTACAATAACTGGTTCAATTTCTACATCGATTCATTTAAAGAAAGACTGTTAAAAAGTCAGATTGAACATGTTAGATAGGGTCAACAAAAATAAACTATATCATGAGACGCGACTGCACCTACGATGGTCCAATTTGAAAATCTCCTTCAAAGTGAAAAATGCCTAAAATTAAAGTCCAGTAAACGACGGGAACAGAAAAAACGAAAAATAAACGCAGAAGGAACAATCATGAATTAAACTGAATATAAAAGCGGATTCCGAACTTGAACAGAAGGGATTTTTACAAGATTTAGCACGTAACGGAGCTTATGTGAATGTGAAACGGTCGCCTCGTTTTCTCTCAAAGTTCAATTTCGGTTCTGACATTACAATAAAACACGCTCGGTTTTGATATTACGTTAAAAATCAAACCTGCTTGTGTAGGCCCTGTCCGCTAGGGAGAGGTAGTCTTGAAGTGAAGTTCTTGAATAAACGGAATACTTTGCAAGTTCCCCTTTGTTCTAAATACATGTGTTTAAACACCTATGACTACTAAGTCCATCGACACGACTCCATGCTAAGCGCTGGATTTGATGAAGGAGAGAAACGTATTTATCAAAATGACAACGGTGGTTCGTTTAAGTACAATAAGAAGAAGCAGTTGTGGGAGAGGTGGATTCGCCGTGTGTCATAGATCAGCCAGCAGTGTATACTAAGTGTATGCCAAGTTTCATCATCACCGATGGCAACACCTTAGTAACAAAAAAAAGTGCAATCTTCAGAAGTGGGATTATTTTTCAAAATAAGCTTCGGACGCACCTAAAATTAAGAACATGATGAATAACTAATATACACCGTCCACCTCTTTTAATTAACTCAAAGCTGATAAGAAAAACCTTGAAATAATGAGGGAGTATAATGTTTTCAAGGGGGTATATGTATTGGCTATTTAAAAAGTTACATCTGTAGCTTTTAGATGAATGTAGAGGTGAGCCCGAGTTATAGTAAGGCCTTATACATAATACATCGAGCATCCGGACATTCAACAATTAGACCTCATTTTTTTGTGATCTACACTCTTCCAAGAAAAACATAAAGAATGTCCCGGAATATGTTCAAAAGTCAAGCCGTACTCGAAATTAATACCAAAGTGAGTAGCTATACTTTATCGGTATTATAAACTAGGTAGCAAGTTGCGGGGTCTAAGGCAGTTTATAATAAGGTAGCTGTCGAGCTAGGTTTACTCTGTGGACCCTCCGTTGTCCCTTTCAACTTTCACTACACGTCATTCACCATTAAGAGCAGCTTCGTCTAAATATCAACTAGACTTGGAAATAGCGAAAAAATCGAATTTTTTCAAACTCGCCCAGGGTGAAGCCCTACGGGCACTAGTTACAAAAATATTGTTTTAAGCTCGATAAAGCAAAAATTATTTTTTTACGCAATTTTTTCGTTTCGATGTCCCAAATCGGCCATAATCGATCGAAAATGAGAGGCATATTCAGAGGCTTGTAAACTCAAAAGTAAAAATCTTCATTACAAACTGATGGTACGTCGTATTTGTACTTTCTTTCTTGTCTATTTAGAGCTAAATAGATCGCGATTTGATTAGAACTAAAATATTTGATGAATTTTCTAAATTAACGGCTCAAGACAGCTTAACAAGAGGTCTACATTTAGCCTATTTGCAAATGCTAAAAAGGCGTTCTGGTACACGGCTTTTCCCAAAACGACTACTTTGGTCTGAAAGAGCATTGTTTTTTCTTCAAATTAGTGAAATAAAATTTTTGGGTAAATAAAATCGTGAGCGCTGAGATAGCGAACCAAATGCAGTACTTCTTTCTGAAAACGTGACCTTTGACCCAAGCGTTACGAAACCGATTACTGCAAGAAAACCCGGAAGAAAAGCAAACGCTTCGTTATTTTGAAACAATTTCTAGTGATATCTCTCTGAAACTATGATTGCAAGATTCTCTTTCCAGATATGAAATCTTACAGGGTCAAAGGAGGAGCTAAAGGGCGCATTTTGTTACAATAACTTTGTTTGCTGAGAATTGACTTTAAGTCAATTCCAGTGAAATTTGCAAACTTGAAGTATGTTAGCCGATACTTACCTGAATATTTATACTTACAGAAGAGTCGTCTTCTTGGATTAACCTTCAAAAGAAGCTGGACCCAGATTTGGAAACCTCTAAAGGAAGAAATGTTTAATGTTCCGCTGCTATAAATTCCATGCACATGCCAACCGCATGTTTGTCGTAAAACTAACTGACCTCCACTGACAGTTTCCACGGGCAACCCCAAAAAAAAGAATCCCCAAAAATGTAAAGTGAAATTGGCTGTCTTCATGAACAGTTAGAAGCTAGAGTCAAGTTCCATCACCGTTTCAAAGTGCTTGATTTTATTTGTTTGCGTCGACTTTGTTCACTCAATTCTTCTTACTGTCACGCTCGAATTCCGCGAATCGGTCACGCCAAAACAGTGCAGACCGTGCAGACTGCAGACACTTGTTTGGACCTTTCATTTTGACTCATTTTTTTTGGCTCTAGTTACAAAATAGTGTTCAATATATCTGAACGTTTGTCATTTATCCACAGGCCACACAAGCGCAGTATTTGACGTTAGATTCAATAGACAAACGCATACAAGACTTTGTGTGGGAAACTTACTCAGTCTGCATATGGTCTACAGTGTTTTGGCGTGACCGATACTACGCAGTATTCCAACGTGACAGTAATTATTGAGTGAACAAAGTAAAATCAAGCACTTTTAAAGGCTTTTCTTCCGGGTTTTCTTGCAGTAATCGGTTCCGTAACGCTTGGGTCAAAGGTCACGTTTTCAGAAAGAAGTACTGCATTTAGTTCGCTATCTCAGCGCTCACGATTTTATTTACCCAAAAATTTTATTTCACTAATTTGAAGAAAAAACAATGCTCTTTCAGACCAAAGTAGTCGTTTTGGGAAAAGCCGTGTACCAGAACGCCTTTTTAGCATTTGAAAATAGGCTAAATGTAGACCTCTTGTTAAGCTGTCTTGAGCCGTTAATTTAGAAAATTCATCAAATATTTTAGTTCTAATCAAATCGCGATCTATTTAGCTCTAAATAGACAAGAAAGAAAGTACAAATACGACGTGCAATCAGTTTGTAATGAAGATTTTTACTTTTGAGTTTACAAGCCTTTGAATATGCCGCTCATTTTCGATCGATTATGGCCGATTTGGGGCATCGAAACGAAAAAAATTGCGTAAAAAAATAATTTTTGATTTATCGAGCTTAAAACAATATTTTTGTAACTAGTGCCCGTAGGGCTTCACCCTGGGCGAGTTTGAAAAAATTCGATTTTTTCGCTATTTCCAAGTCTAGTTGATATTTAGGCGAAGCTGCTCTTAAAACTCGTTGTCCAGCTTTTCTGCAAGAAAATCACCATTTGCCACGGCGTCTTAAAAATTGACTGCACTGATTGCCAGTCGGTATCTTTGGAGACCTGCTGTCTAAACAGTCGTCTTTTCGTTTATTTTCTCTCCCGCAAAGTTCTTTTCAAGATGATGGCAGCACTGTCAAAAACAATGCACCCAATTTTCAGTTGTCAAATTCGAACTTAAGGAAGCCAATATTTTGATTTTTCTCTTTAACGTTATTTGGTTTTGGCAATTTCAAAAAGTAGACACAACCTACAGAAAGTTAACATAAAAGACGTTTTCACTTCATAGGCATATGCGCCACCACCTAGAATTAGAACCGTGCGCATGCTTCTCGTCACGTTTCTGTTTTCCGCAAAACAGAGGTTGAAATAATTCTGCCGGGTGAAAGGAACAGATAGATTTGCCAGTGACTAAAAAAGCGCTTATTTGTTAGTTGTTTTGATCGCGGCCATAATGATCCCAAATGAATTTTGACGAATTGGCTCGTTGTGCTCGACATCATATAAACATCGTCAATAAAATGTGAAATGCGGTTTTTAAATGATAATTTCGTAATAACAAAAACTGTATTAATGCATGCTTATCTTTTTTAGAGTATATCAAATAGCACTTTGCTAACAATGTTTTCCTTTGAGTTGTTTTTCACCTAAAGAACACGATGTAAATGACATGATCTTTCGATCTTTAACAAAAAAAAAAAAAAAATATGGTCAACGGTGATGTCTTACAACAATGCATTATATATATATGGTAATGCTCATTTATTAGTTTTATTGTTTACATCATATCAAGATCTGCAACCTCTGCTGAAACCCCCTATCAGAAATGACTGGAAATGGCTGGGAATTATGCTGTAGAATTTGTGCCCAAAGCCGAAAATAGCTATTGTGAACAGTAATATCAAACGGGCTGTGAACGTTTAATTGGTTGCTTAATTAAAATATATATGTGTCATCATTTATTTCTGCGCTACGTTAGAGAAGCCTCTTTTCAAATAACGAATCACGTTGAACATTAGGTTAATGTAACAAGAAACAGAAAAAGTAAATAACCATCAAGATGAACAAATAAGTTGAAATGGCTTTTTCCTTGAGAATTTGAACGACTTGAACACAGATCGAAAAAAAAAATGACAATTTCTAAAAGCGGTAAAATCAAACATTTCACAAACTATCAATTGTTTGTTTTAATGAAACATGTTACAAACTGTGAATTGATCGTTTTTAATCAAGAATTTTAACAAACTATACATTGTTTGTTTTTAATGAAACATTTTACAAACTGTGAAATGTTTGTTTCATAGGCTTTTAGCACTAATACTTCATTTGTACGCAGAGGATTGGAAGCAAATAAAACTGCACGCATTACGACCAACTCCCCAAGCTTAAACAAACGAACATCTTCAGCTCTTTCTTACTACTGAGTAAAACGGTCAGTTAGTATGGAGGTGTAATCCCGTTTGTATTGCTCAGCCCTATACACATGAACAGTTAGTAGAGATTTCACCCAAGTGGAAAGAGCGTTATTGCAAACTGAGCCGTAAACTTGACATGATTTAAACGTTTTAAAAAAAACGTCGTTTATTATTAACGCGTGTCAGATAGCATTAATAGTAGTACAAAAAACTCACGGAAAAATAAGCTAACAACTTTTAATCGTTTTAAACGCTACAAAAGTGTTAAAGAGTAACTGATAATCACGATCAACAACTTGCAAAATTTGGTAGACTAAGAATCAAACTAGAAATATTGTAAGGTGTATATTTTTATGCATGAGTGTTAGATCAAACATGTTAAGAACTTTAGGTGGTTATTTACTCTGCTTTCAGTGCTTTGTCTTTTATTGACACGCAGATTGCCAAAAGAGAATCAAAGTTGGACTTATCAGGACAGTTTGAAGCAGGAATAACAATGTGTAAACCAAACGTATTATCACCTTAAGGTATCGATCTGCCACGATGGGTGTTACTCCTCTATGTAGTGAAAGTGTTCCGTACGTATGTGGGTTCAAAACCGGCAAAATTATCGTAAACAAAAGATCAAACATAACGCCGAGTCTTTTAATCGCTTACAACTCATTATCCTTTGTTTATGCACTGTGTTTAAGAAGCCTATAGATCTAGCGCTTAAAATTGTACAGAAAGTTGTACACCAGTTAGTGGAATTTTATTTAACAAACATCTTTCAGTCCCTTTCAAAGAAAGTCACGAACAAGGTCAACAAATGCTGAATGGTGGTTTAGAAAAAGGGACAGCTGTAAGAATAAGGTGCTGTCATGGAGGTATCGGGGAAATTAACGCGTGTGCGCTATAAAAGTAAGCTGATAATTGAGGCCTTACCATTGAAGTTAGTCGTTCACGACTACTAAGAACTTCAAAGGAACTCATTCATAATGACTCTGGTACTTTTTACCTTGGTTACATTGTTTGCCGGGATTCAAGGTAGTGAAAATGGCGTTTTAGCTTGCTATTTTCGTAGAATGATATGTAGTACGGTAGTTGCAAAAATGATCGATGCAGAGTTACCAATATGATACTTCGTAAAATTGGTGATTCATTGAAAAGCCGTACTGAAAAAACTGGCTCCTCATTTCAAACTCGTGTACCCTAACATTGTTTGCGATATCGAAAATATTTTCCATCTGATGATGTTTAATGGCTTCAGTTTGTGTTTCCGAAAGCTGATGTCCTAGTTAGGAACCCCGCATGTTTTTCTTTTCTTTTCTTTTTTTTTTTTCCCTACTTGCACCGTCGATCATTGTGTGCAGTTCAATTCTAGGTAAATTGCAGTTTTCTTGTTTTCCCGTTAATTCTTTGTTGCATCGTCATTGTTGTCGGCAATTAACTCGTACTCATCTGAGTTATAGCAGGCATTAATAAATCAATTTTACTTTTTATTCTCGTTTAAGGTAATCCCGTTCCGGACTTTCTTGATGACTGTCCCGGAGGATCGGGCGACTGCCCTCGTAAGTTAAATAGGGTAAAACGAACATAAAAAATTACTTGATTTTCTAGAGGGTTAGATTAGGCGTGGTATCTCACATTTATGTTCCAGGGCCTGGTTTCAATTGAAAAGCCTATTAGGGCTAATCTGCAATTAAAAATTACTGGTGAGGTTTAAAATATAAAAGTGTTCTTCACTGCTAATGAGATACTACATAGGCAAAACTGAAAGCAAAAAATACGAACAGCAAATATTCATCAACAAATGTGTCAAAATGTTCTCTAACTAATGGTAACCTAATCATGATGGAACAAACCGACTTAGCACACTACATTTTCGCTCTGTTCAGATGTCGTAATTCCCTGTTGTAATTACGTACCTTTTTGTCTATGATTGTCACTGACACTAATTCTTCATTGACGAGTTCTGGAGTTTTGAATTCCTCCCAGATTTTGCGATTTAGCATGATTTAAACTGAAACTCGATAAAAAGCCTCTTCGAAACAACTTTACCTTTGTTATTAGTCATTTACATCATTGTAAAAGCAAAGCGGGACGTTCTTCCCTATTTCAAATAACTAGTCACTAAAGAAAGGAGACGAATGAGGGAAACGGAGGAGAAAACAGCTCTCTGTTTAACCGAGTACAAAAATAAAAAATGTCATTATTTGGAGCAGTGAACAATAGGTCAAACTTTGTAGATATATCAAAGTTTACTGCAGCTTATCTAATACTGTTCTTCTGCCAATTCAAGCCGGCCCACCGCCTCCGACTGGCCATCCACTCCCTCCACTCCCTTGTGGCGACCGTCCGTCCTCCGGTGCCCGAATCGTTGGTGGACAGGAAACAGTGAAGAACAGCATTCCATGGCAGGCTATGTTACGAACCGACAGGGCTCAGTTCTGTGGTGGCTCGCTTGTTCATAAGCAATGGGTCCTAACGGCTGCTCACTGTGTTCAAGGTTCATCGCCAAACAGCTTTAAAATTTGGTACAGTTTACTTTTCGTACTTAGTTATTTTGTTTTTGTTTGTTTTATTCAGTTATGTTGTTTTGTTGTTATATTCAGCAAAGTTGAGAAGCTTTTTTCAGGTTGTGTCCTTAGGCTACTTTTCCTGTACTTTATTTTATTATTATGCGTGACAATTTTCACCGCTCAGTACTGAGTTTATTCAAGAGATTATCAAGGTAAGAGAGTGAATCCTCCATATAGGCCTTATGTCCAAGGTAATCCCTCTATTGTACCCAGTTCTTCCGCGGATATTACTCGCGAGTTGCGTGGATGTTTTCGTGGAGGATCTGTTTATGTCGTTTCGTTTCGTTTCAAAGCAAAGGAAAACCTCCAACGCTGTGGGGATGTCTTCTTTGATATTTTAATTACAAGCAAAGGAGCTTCGGCTCTTGGTATGTTTTAAAACATTTCGAAATTTCAATAGGAGTTTAAATAAGAGACGGATGTCCCCTGCACAAACAAAATAACAACTAAATGAACGGCAGAGAAATTAGTAGACAAACGAGTGCAAAGCAAACAAACGCCCAAACACAAGCTAGGCAACGGAACAAACAAATGATCGAAAGTGCAGGCAGACGCTCGCTGCCCAAGTAGCAAAAAGCAGTTTAAGCAGCAATGACAACAACGCCAAAGACAACGTTGATTAAAAAACGACTTTATATTCAACCTATGAATCTCGCGAGAATTTAGATTCATTCAGTTTGTCCTACTGTCAGAAATATCCCAAACAGAAAATGCAAGACAGCGTCAAAATTCGAAAAAGAAATTTTAAAAATTGGCCCTAGTATAGTTCAGGTTCTCTTGAGTATGCAGAATGTGGCTATTTCACGCTGTTGTTTTGTGACCTAAACAACGGCAAAGAAATGAACAAAGAATTATAACGCGCGCTTACACAGCCATTGTACTAGTTGCCGTTCCCGATAAAGCTTGCTTAATTAAACTCCCTAAAACCGAATCAACGGCGAAATAATGAACAGCCAAACGAGCCTAACCAAACGACGGCTGAGAGTACAGAAAACATCTCTTCTATGAAACGAAATCAAAACATGTAAAATGACGTTCCCGCCATTTTCGAGATGGTCGCTTCGGCTATCCAAGCATCGCGCGAGTAACCGGCTGCGGAAGAACTGGGTACCATGTCTAAAAATAACTTAAGAGAGATTACCTTGGGTAGGAAGCCTATATGGGTGATTCACTCTCTTACCTTGATAATCTGTTGGTTTATTTAATCACCAAATCGGCATTGAAATTGAACTGTTTTCTAGGCTAGGTGCTCATCGCAAAGAGACCCAAGAGGATACAACCCAAGAAAGAGCTGTTGCCCAAGTCGTGATCCATCCAGGATATAACTCCGGCACTAATGCAAACGACATTGCCA
The DNA here is from genome assembly GCF_042242905.1 of Orbicella faveolata. Classification (NCBI taxonomy): domain Eukaryota; kingdom Metazoa; phylum Cnidaria; class Anthozoa; order Scleractinia; family Merulinidae; genus Orbicella; species Orbicella faveolata. The sequence continues at coordinate 33,782,934 of NW_028301536.1, read as the reverse complement.
TGGTCAAGCTTAAGCAAGAGGCTGTCCTGGGAAAGGGAGTCGGCCTTATCTGCCTCGGAGACAGCGCATTACACCTCCCAATTGACGATCTCAACAACCAGTGTCTGATAAGCGGTTGGGGTACTCTTGAAAGCGGAGGCCAGCAGCCCGATACTTTGCAAGAGGTCTTGGTCCCCCTGGTTTCCAAGAACAGGTGTGAGGGTGCCTATGGTAGTCTGCACGACTCTATGCTGTGCGCTGGGTTCGATCAAGGCGGAAAAGACAGTTGCCAGGGAGACAGCGGTGGTCCGTTGGCATGTCAATACAATGGGAAGTATTACATTGAAGGAGCGACAAGCTGGGGCAGCGGATGCGCTGGTGCTAACGCGTACGGAGTGTACGCTAAGGTACGCGAGCTGAGATCCTGGATCGATGGAATAATCCAAGGATGAAGCAATCTCTTCCGACTATTTAGAATGAGAGTAAAGTTCAAAAGCTGTAAAAGATTTTAGCTTAAAATAAACAGATGAATGAGCATTCAACGAAGTCCAATATGTTCTACAATTTCGGAAAATCAAAATTATTGATAGAGAAGGAATAAACATGTCTTGCAGTGTCTAGGCGCTTCGAGCCACAGAGTCCAGTAGATTAAAATTTTTACATTGACTGTATTGAAAATCTGAACATAGCTGACTGCCATTGTTACCCCTCAGTGACAAAAGGAACGGACGATTTGTTTATTCTAAGCGACAACATGACTCTCCTTGCCCTTATTTTGGCTTGGCTATTGGTTTACCCACTGTTTTAAGACCCAAACCTCAAACTGCATTTGACTTTGCAACAAACATCAGTTGAAAGTCAAGAAAATAGCAAAAAAAAAAAATTTATTTTAAGCCATTTAATCTCTAAACCAAGATCATTATACACATTGAGAGGTTGAAAACACAGCTTTATTTCTACTGTTTGACCTACCGTCCACACTAACCTGTCACGAAAACGGAGCTTTTAAATTTCGAAAACGCTCTTCAAACCGGGTAATAACGGGACATTTTAAAAATAGATACTCTAAGGGTGCATGTGTGGGATATAAACAACCATTAGCATTAACGGACACGAGCCGATGACAATAGTGTGGGATACCACAGGTATCGCACACAAAACGGACCTTTGCCATAAGTATGACGTCACCATGACGGATTTCGCTGCCCAAGTTTTCCTCAAAGACAAATCCAAAATGACTGGTGATTGTTGCGTTTTCAAATTTCTCCAGCGTAGCGCGGGCGGAAAACATTTGTCTCGTATTCAGAGTGAAAACGCCGATTTCAAATTTCTTCGGCGTAGTGTAGTCAGGGCCTTAGATCGTGCCAGTCTACTGGCAGTCTATTTCGCAGCCGTTATTAGGGAAGTGACGCAACGCTTCTCAATGGGGAAGAAACGTTGCGTGACGACCCAAATAGCGGTTGCTCTAGAGGCTACTGTACTGGCCATGTTGCAATACATTTTAACTGAAATTTTTCCAATTTTAGGATAATTATAAACTGCGTTTGCCAAACTTCATTTTACTCACTATTTCCTAGTTGTGTACAAAGAACGTTTTCCTTGCTTAGCGGGTTGCGATAGTGCATGATTAGCTGTTTATCACTTTTTCAATTTACCCACTTTCACTCAATTTTTTGTTTGGATCGAAGCAAATAATATTAAGTCAACGATCTAAGGACTATAGTGTGCTTTTATTGAACCTCATTTCAATACTTTGTTTAATTTTACTAGTAAACTTATATACGCATTTACTACACTTTGATTATTCTCAAGTTACATCCATTTCCCGGGTAAGCACTCCCGCAGATGCAGTGTGGATCGTTCAATTAAGGGACCACTCCGATTGTCACTGAAAATTCATCAAGCACCACCATTGAAACAATAACGTTTTCTTTCCAAATCTGTTTTGCATTCTGAAAAGCCAATTAAATGGAGCAAAGAAATGAATAACAATATAGAAACCACATATTGAAAAAATGTAATCAATACTGTCTCACAGATCACATTCATCCCTCTAAGGTTTTGATCCTGTCTAACCTCCGCTTACCGACAACTCCCGAGAGCGGACAGTTTTTAAACAATGTAGATGGATACCTTCTGTAAGCAAAGCGTTCAAAATGTAGTCATGTTTAAGCTGAATTGCCTTATTTTGCTTTTCATACAATTCAGGAGACACTGCAATTTTAAAGTGTCTATACGGCCAACAGGGTTTTCTTTTTGTGGTTTTGGTATCTCTATAATGTGTAAAAAGGTATTCTAAGAAAAAAAATTGGATTCCGACGTTTTAACGCCCAAAGTTCTAACTTTAAAGTTCGCACTTCAGCCACGCCCAATGAAGTTGACCGTGAGTCTGTGCAAAAAAGGGTCTGGGCTTCTCAATGGGTCGAGACGTCAAGTCAGGAATTGTCAAATCTAGTTCAGGTCGCTGTTGTTTCAGTAGTGATTAGGAGTTTTCGTCGACAAAAAGCAAACAAACCGAAGTTGGTGAAACAACGTGGTCGTCAATCAAGCAAAATAAAAACATGAAGCTTTGAGATGTTCCTGAAGTGACGTCATTCGTCACCAATCTTTAATTACGCGGTCAACTTCATTGGGCCTGGTCGAACGGGAAATTTAAAGCTTGATTTCATGGCGAAAAGCACCGGAATTAATTAAATTGGGTTGAATACATTTTTAGGTGTTATAGAGATACCAAAACCACAAAAACCCTGTTGGCCGTATGGACACTTTAAGGAAAAGCACGAAAATCTCTTAATAGGCCATCTCTATGTAGTGCAATGCATGCATTGCAGCCTAATTTCCAATTTTTGGAAAGAACCTGACGGACGGCAAAATCGCCCTGTGGTTGACGGCCTCCCTCTCAAATAATGGTAGTCGGTAGCTGTTTTGCTACATCTGGCTCCAAGTTAACGTCCGCTTTTAAGCTACTAATTGTTTAATTCTTCGACTTAGAAACGCCTTACCACTGATGGGATGACCACCCAATTCCCAAGAAAAATCATTATTCCTTTGCTAGAGCCATCTGCAAATAAAACCTCATAAAAGGACCTGCCAATAGATTTATCATCCATTTAATAAGATACTTGGTTTTGCGTTAACCTCTTTTCATTCATACTTATTTTTCTGGTACAATTTTGTCCAAGGGGGACAGTTGCAATGAGGTTTACCCTATGTAAAGCACCAACCCGTGAGACAAGGCCAGACCACAACACCGGAAACTACGTGCCCTACTCTTTTTGCATCAACATTTGGCGTCAAGCTCAGCAAATACGGTAATCCTTGGATTAAGAAAACTCTTTATTATATTGTTCCGCTGTCTCCCAGAGGAAAATAGTGTTCCATGTCCATATAATAAATCCTGGCTGCATATTAGCTTCATTCTGTTTTTGTGTGTGTGTGTGTGTGTGTGTGTGTGTGTGTGTGTGTGTGTGTGTGTGTGTGTGTGTTTTGTTTTATGGACCTCGACTCTGTCTCGGTCCATAAACACACAAAAACAGAACCTGGCCAATATCCAGCCATCTTGACCTCACGCCAGCCGGGTCAGCAACCCATATGTATATAGGTGCCTATATACGAAAGTCTCAAGAACCTAGGCAGTTGCGTATTCCATTTCAATACGAAGGAAAAGAATTGTCCCTATCTTCTTCATTGTCGGACAGTCTTATTGTTAACCCGAAGAAATTTGACGAATATTAGCTTGTTGAGGTTTAATCCTTTATTATTTTGTCTATCTGAAAAGTTGGCTGTGTACCATTTAATCAAACCACCAGCTCTTTCTAACCAAATCTGGTGGAACTGGTGTTCCACAAAGCTCGTGCTCCTCGCTATTGATTTAATAAACTAAATCATATCAATTGATGAGACCTACGTTAAATTAGACCTTTTATTCTCACAATAGCGTATGACCTTTTATATATATTCTTAAATATCGCGGATCGTGGATCAGCTATGAATTTCAGTCTGGAGTCCGAATTCTGCACTGTCATGGATCCTAAACGAAGTTTGGATCTGAGTTCTTTGGAGGGCATTGGTCGGTACGTTAGTTTTATTCACTTTATTTCTTTTTTCGGACGAAGCGAAATTATTTAAACACGGGCGCACATTGTTGTTAGAAATGTGTAATCCTTATTGAGTATGTTGAATTCTTTACAATTTTTGCAAGCTTGACAAAAGCCCCTGGGAACGTCGTGAAGTATACGTAGTTTTGATGGCAGAGCAACGTGTGTATAGCCCAAGATAGTGTCCCAGACCATTCATTGGTGATTTTGTTGGTGCTTTAAATAATGCTGTACTTGCGTTCGCATAAACAGGCAATTGGGGAACTTTGTTAAAGATCGATTTCACGGCCCCAAAATATGCGATTATCTCCTTCCCTATTATAGCCTAAACCAAAAGTCGATACCTTGTTTCAGACTAGACCCTACTTAGGAACTGCTATGGTTTAGGTAAGCAATTGAGAAGGGCTTCGAATACCTGATTGGAACTCACTTTCCAACAGATGGTCAGAGATGAATACCAACAATGTTAATAGCCAGCGGCATGGGCGTGGACTCCTGTAATAGCAGACACCAATCATACTTCATTGCGGACCCTTTGTCAGACCAATACGGATCAAAAGTCATGGCCTTTGGTGCCACACATGCTTGTACGCACATGACCCCACGGGGGAAGGGCAGAAACAAACATCTTGCGTACTGTTGCTGTGAAACTACGCCATAGAAAGTTTTCAAGCCATGTGGTTCCAGGTTTGAACGAAAATTTTGACGGGTCGGCGAATTTGGCAAAACAGTTGTAGGGATTGGAGGATTTATGTTCCCCTATTCACTCCCCTCGTTTAGCTTTTGTTTTTGCGTTTTCTGACGTACCGCGCGCTGTAATTTCAAAGTTTATTTTCAAAGCTAAATATTTTATGCTCATGTGGGACTTAACAAATTCATAAATAACAGTAACTTTTTAATTTGGCTGGAAGAACTGAAGTTATGACAGATATATCAAGTAACGTACATTCTTTCGTCTTGGCGCAATTTCGCGCAGTTCTCTTGTCGATACAAGAAAATCTGACCAACGTCGGCTTAACCGTTTACTTGGTACCAGTTGAATTGACGTACGCTGACTTTTAAGTTAAATCCTTTATAGACTCATGGTATTGAAATGATGCCAGTTTGACATCATTTTCGACCAAAAAAGCATTCTCACCTAAAGTATGTTGATGGGCTTTGGTGTTCTGGAACGCCCATAATTGTTTGCTTTGTCAGTTCGTACTCCTTTCGGTCGTGTTACTTAATTTTCTACAAGTAAATTCGGTGATCTATGATTATTCGAGAGTCGTCTTTTCTAGTATCTAAACAGAGTAGAATGTTAAGATACCTCTAGCCTGTTCCTAGCTTCCTTTAGTAGAAAATCAGAGCGAAGAACTACCAATATAAAAAACAAAGACAAGGTTAGTCGAAATAGAGTCTCGGCCAAAGAACACTCTTTTGCTTCCTCTTTCCAAGCCCGTTGCTCTTTATTTTTAGTTGTTTTTATAATATCTGTCTCGCTGGTAAGCTGGAAATCAGCCTATTTTCTTTAAAATGGGATATCATTCTGTAAAACCCAGTAACTATATTTCTTTATTACCTTTAGCGGTGGTTATTCGCAGTTTCGAGGCTTGGCCCACGTTGTCTCTGGTCCTTCAATTATTCATCGGTATTTACATTTATATATTTAGCAAAACACCGACCAGCGACGAAAACAAGTGCACGACCAGCAGTTATATCAAGCGGTCAGTAAAATAAACACCATTTTTAACAAATATTCCACGAGTGCATGTTGGATATCAGTTGGTTCTATTCATCTCATATCTAACAAGCGCGAGTGGAATAATCGTTTTATTATAATTAAAAACGCCCCCAAAATAGACAAAACTAATTAATATAAAATTTAAAAACACAAACACCCAAAAGAATTACTCTCACGCTTATTATATTTGTAGAGAATGGTATAAAGGCTCATATACCATGATGGCTGAGTCAGTGAAAACTCCTGTATTGCATTATCCAAAGATCCGGTTTCAAAATATGTAACAGTCAACTGCACTGACAAATTGCCTTTTGGTTCGTGTTTTTACTGAAGTTGCAGTTATGAGACATTCAGTACCTCATTTGAATATTAGAATTTTGCAGTCGTTCTTATTTCCCTGCGATCGATCATACCGAGACGAAAACTAATAATTGTGGCAGCAAAGAAGCTCGAGAGGCCAGAACGCAGTTCCAAACATTCTTGGCTCTGATCTCGTCTCTTTTTACAACAGTTCTGTTGTACACACGCAATGAAACCTTGCAAGCATCTTACATAACCTTGACCCTTGCTAAGATTTAGTCCTTTATTACCTGTGGTGAGAAATGCTGCTTGTATTCCATTGTTTTGTAACCAATAACGCGTTCTCTTTTGTTTTGGTGGAGCTAGTGATCCGGAACACCCATATGTAATTGTCTGTCTAGACAGCTTGCGCTCTTCTCTGTTCAGTCCTTCAATTTCTGTTAAGAGGGGAGATTCTCTTCTTGCAAAGATGTTCTCTTTAAGCTCGTGACGTGACTATGTTTAACTTGCAAAAGAAAACAAGACTTCAAGACTGCATTGAAAAAACAATTCGAGAGAGCGAAACCCGCGAAATTTGACTGTGATGCTGCGAGACAGTTTTTTCCTGTCTGAAAGACCATTCTTCATCCCTTTAATAAGATAAATTCTGTGGTTTCTACCTGTTGTAAGAACCTTTTTTCACAATAACTCTAACGCATTTCTAATAACAACGATTCTGTGAGCATGCGTTGAATGTGTATACACATCATTTCCTTATTGGTGAAATATTACAAACCACTGTTTCGCTTTTGAAATGTCCAAATAACAAATCTTGTTCCTTCGCGCTACCTTGAAGGCACCATAGCGTTCCTATCTCTCCGTTAAATTGGTTGTCTCTTAAAGAGAACTAGTAAAGAAAATTCTTCACTACCGAATAGAATCGAATTATTGAATAAGTCAAAAGCAAATGAGCTTGTGGGCTGTTCCATGGCGTCAAATTTCCGAGTTGCCTTTTGCCTCGGAGTCGAAACGAGGCTTCATGCAAAACCATTCATTTGAAAATGTGTTCCCTACAGGTCCTTTTTCAAGGAAATCAAACTCATTTTCATTTGAAATATTTTTCACGAGGATTCAGTTTAAAACAGAGGCACAAGGTAACTCGGAAATGGTCTATTCTCCAACATAAATGCCAGTGGAGTCAAAGAATAGATGTTTCTTGAACTATAACAATTATTCACTGATTTTTATTATTAAGAATTAACGCACAGAATTGGAGGAGTGCGGACTGAAAACAAGCAATGTGGGCTTTCCAGGACACCAAATCCATCAACAAAGGTTAAAAAGTTTTATCGCTTTGAAAATCATTATTAAAAGAAACATGAAATGTCTGGTGAATTTCTATTCCTGAAAAAAGTTATTTGTATCGGTTTATCAAAAATTAAATCTGGGGGGGACAAGAACTGAAAACAAACATGTAGGGGCGTTCCAGAACACTAAATCCCTCAACAAAGGTTAAAAAGTTTTATTATTTTATTATTTTTATTAATGGAAAACAAGCAACATTCTACGCCCACCATGAAATAAAAAGTGAAGGGGTCAAAGCAATTTTCATGTCAGTCCCTGAGTTAACAACAGATTAGATATACTCCTCGAACACGAAGAACGCAGCCATGTTGGCCTGTTTTATTCTTCGTATAGAAAGATTTCGTTCTCAGGCGCCAAGAAAAAGGAAAGTAGGTTACCAGGTAATCGCGAAATATATCTTGCGTTTATTACCTTGTTTAATGATCGGTTATAAACTTGGTTATGATTTCACTTACAATTTCTTCTGAACATTGTACATTTTACTAAGGAGGTTATGAAATCAATTGAGATGCCCTTTTTTTTCAGATGGCACAACACCACTGAGAGAAAAAGATTTACCCGAAGAAGTTTAATGGGCATCTCATCGCTAGTGAGTCGCTAGTAAGCTAACCCATATATTATTAAAACATTGAGACTACATTGTTTTGAGGTAGAATTCTTGATATTTTGGTGTTTCGAAATTAATCCTATACACACGAGCCATGTTAAGTTCACATTGCGAATCTAGTCACCTCGAACATGCTTGCCATGATCAGAGCATATTTAAAGCCAGTAGCAATAGAAATGTTGAGACGACTTCCTTGTTCAAACAAAATATTCGTTGCTTTGTCTAGTTCAGTATAGTGTACGAATCATTTAAAGAAGACCTCGTTTGAATCGAAAGTTGCAAGTTGCCTCGATAAACTCAATCAGAATTGGACCATTGCACCACAACATTGCAGAGTTCGCATCAAAAGAACATCCGATTTTACTGTAATATAGACCAAATTACAAAACTTCTACAACTCAATCCTTTATCACCCACATCTTGACGCTAACACTGGTTTATTCTTAGAATATTTTCTGTCTTCCCCTGCCAGTTCTTGCGCGCAAATGAAAAAAAAGATATCCATGCCATCCAAACACCACGGTAAAGATTTTCTTTTGTTCCAATTTGATGATGAAGTAAAAAGTTTAACTTGAAGTTAAACCATTTGGCCAAACTCGTGACTTCAAGATTTCAAAGAGCTTGCAAGTACATATCGTATTTTGAATATTGTTTTAATGTTCCTTTCACATTATTGCCATTATGTTTTATTTGTTTAACTTTAAAATCGATTTCTACTCTTTGTACTTCTTCGTTTATTTTTCATTAACTGGTAATCTGTTTTTCAGTTATTATTTGTTACATTTTACCTTTCCAGAATGTGACACAGAATTGGAGAGAGAAAATTATTGAAACAACTGGTAGCACTGGTAGCAATGCCCGATCACTGATGAACAAGCTGTGGCCACCCTCATCACATAATAGGTTACCATAATAATGATATAACCTGCTTAAAATACCCTTAATTTTAGCTTTAAGTGTCTATAATTCAAAAACAGCTCCGTTAAACCTGTTTTATTATTATCGAATTAGACAAGAGATAACTTTTCGCACAGCTTGAAAAAATTATGTGGAGAGGGTCCAGAGCCATCTTAAATTTTCGACAATTAAGGCGGCTCTGAACTTCCGCTACACAATTTTATGAATCCAAGATTACCTCAAAAGAGTGTAAAAGACTATTCAATTGATTAATACAACTACTTTATTTTCAGCTTTAAGTGTCTATAATTCAAAAAACAGCCCCGTTAAACCCGTTTTTTATTATCGAATTAGACAAGAGATAACTTTTTGCACAGCTTGAAAAAAAGTATGTGGAGAGGATCCAGAGCCATCTTAAATTTTCGACAATTAAGGCGGCTCTGAACTTCCGCTACGCAATTTTATGAATCATTACCTCAAAAGAGTGTAAAAGACTATTTAATCGATTAATACAACCATTCCTTTCGTCGTAAAATCCACAGAACAAGCCAAGATGCTTCACGGAAAGCGTTTTTCTCGGGCTCAGCAACAAATTCTCAACCAGGGAAAATCTGTAGTCATAAAAAACGTTTGCTATTAAGGAAACAGAACAGGCTAAATTTATCAACAGGCCATATTGATCATAAAATTAATTCACAAACCATTTACTTGGCCATGTCTGTCTGCAATAGCCATGGCATTTCCTCGTTACTTAGGGAAATTGTAATTGAAAAAAGTCGCATATTTTGAAATGTAGTCAATGTCTGTGGCACATTTGTTACCAAGAAACTTTTTACCTTGGTAGATTCTGGTAAAGAGTAATTTCTTGCTACAGCTAAAGCTGACCACAGTCACTTTCGATGAGATGAGTGTTATTGAATGACTTTTTGTGCTTACTGTAGTATTTATACATACAAATTGTCAGTTCGTTACGAAAATTGTTCTCCAAACATGAAGGTCTGATCAACAAAAAACTGTTTATTTGTGGAATGAATTGAAAATGCAATTTGAGGAATTTTTGTGGTCGATATTGCAAAATTCGGACCTCTAAGAGAACCAATCAGAATTCTCCCTTTGATCGTGGACCAGTTCAGCCATAAAATAATTAGTTTTAATCTCACTTTTTTAGTCCTCTAATTATCAGATAAAATTTAATAAGATGCAGTGACGGTGGACTAGACATTAGCTTGTGGTATTGTTCTTTCGACAGAAGAGGACTTCATGGCCGACTCCGCTGACCAGAGCAGTTCAGGTTATTTTCTCACTAGAGTTTAGGAAGGGCGTTTAAAGGATGCATCCGCATTCATATGAACACCTATACTAGTCTTATCGTTTTTTCGTTCCCAGAGCTACTCGTTATATTACTGTTGCGCCAACCACGTGACCAAAAACTACGGAAGGCTCTGGGGACGACATTAAATTTACCAAGGACGCAGGTTACCACCCTTAAGGATCGAAACCAAAATTGACATATACAACAGATTTTAAATACCAAAAGTTGAAGAAATACAGGCATATTTGTTGAAACTACGGTTACCGCAAAATGGACTGGATTTCTGTACTTGATATTAATTTTTTATTGTAGAATAGAATTCTTGTACATTTTAGGTCACATATGCTATTTTAAAGTTCCTTTACTCTACCCATTTAAATTTAAGTTTAGCAATTATAAAAATTATTTCGTGGAGAATTGCTAGTTTTACAAGAGGGGTTACATTTCACAGTCTCCGTCTATGCGTATTGATTATCTGCTATTGTATTGTCTATCCACTCTCTCATGTACTTACATTAGAGTACATTTGATGCTTGTACCCTTTCAAGGGGTTGCAATCAGCTCTCCAGCTAAACACTCCTTCAAGGTACCATTTTCCATGGACGTTTCTCACAAGAGGCCCACCATTATCACCCTGACATCCGCTGATACCAGTGATATTAGAGCCAGCACACAGCATAGACTCGTCAATTGTCCTTGTAGGGTGATCAGCGGCGCATTTGGCCCTCGGAACCAAGGGAATCTGGCCTTGTTTGAGTTTTTCGGGTAGGGTCTCTGCAGCTATGTCGGTGTAGCCCCACCCGGTAACCCAGCATGATTCGCCCACAGGCAACGGCAACAGCTTGTTTGGTAGGCAGACTAAGCCAGTTCCATGAGACAGGCTAGCAGTTTGGGTTAACTTCAGCAAAGCCAGGTCATTGGAGAAAAGGTTGGGGATGTGGTATTTACGGTGAATGAATATCTTTTCCACGGTGATGTCCTGCTCTGTGCCAATAGTTTTTTCTCTGTAGTAAGCGCCAAGCCTGTTTGTGTCGTAACACCAGATACGTTATTGTAACGTAACCCACCAGCCTTAAAGGCTACATGAAACAAGTTAGTTCTATTTTGTTTGAAACGTTCGAGACAGAATTCACTTTTAAAGAATAATTTAATTACGATTGACTATCAGAACGCAATTATACTTTTGTTTTGTGCTTGTTGTTTACTCGAACGTGCTACTTTCCTCAACCTGTAACCAAGCACAGTACATCTGCAGACAGATTTTGTTTGTTTGTTTGCTTGTTTTTTTTGCTCAGTTGTTTTCTTTTTCTCTTTTATTTCAGGGCAGTCGCTTGTCTCCACCTGTTAGGGTATTATTGCGGGTTAAGCTTGCAACCAAATCATCTGGCGTGGGTACGATCGATGAGTTTCATTTGACTCATTCTGCTAAGCCTATGTTACATTCGCCCTCCTTGAGAAAGAAAAGGAGATCGCAGTTTTCTCCGATTTGTTCCCTTGGGGGAGGGCGCCTGTAACTCAAACTACATTATCCTCTGGTCCACTGTTCTATCTCACCATATGTATTTAAATTAAAATATCGAGCGCTATTCACAGATAAACACTTAATGGGATTGAATTCTAACGAGGATATTAAATAATGCCGAGATAATACGGATGTGTAATCGAGTACAGGACAATTTAGCGGTAAGGCTTGGTATAGAATGACCTTGAGATAATTTTTCTCTTTAAATGCCCTTACGTTTTACCGGATTTGGTTTCTACCTGACAAAAATGTTTGACGCTTTCTTGCCATAAACGTAGTAAGCAGTGGTAAGAACCCATTGAGGCAAAATTAAGGAACCTCCACAGAACATTGCACGGTCATAAAGCGTGAATCTCAGCATGGCCTGCCACGGCCAGGCTCCTTGAGGTGCCACGGAACCGCTGGATATTCGTAAAGAGGGCCGTGAACCACAAATTGCTGAAAAGAATGGAGTAAGAATAGAGATATCAGAGGCTCAAGCGTACACATTGTTGGGATCAGAAAATAAGTTAAACATACGTTTCCACAAACCAGGGAATCACAATTTTTGCATGAAGCACAAGACAAATGTAAATTTAATTTTAGCGCGACTTAGGACGACACAGACGAGAGGTAAAAATGCGTCCTCGCCAGCTATCTACTGATTTCATTTACAAATAATCTCGCAATTCTCTTAGTATCCTATTACCGGGTCGTCCCCAGAGTCGCCTGTTACTCTTGACCGGTGAGGCCTAAGCGCGAGGAAAATTAAGATGGGTCTGGTGACACTTGTTTTGTTCCTTAAAGTTATTTCCAATCGATTTCATTAGTGGAAGAATTATTTCTGTTACTTACGACCAAAACAAGTTCCAGTCGCTGGATTTTTACGAAAACCAGGTTCACAGGTAACAGAAAAGAGAAAAAAAATACTAAACCATTCGTAGGACCCTACTAGTGTTTTGATTGGTCAAAAACCCATAGAAAAAGCGTGTTTTATTGTTTTTGGCCACATTACCTCTAGTCAACATTATTGTTAGAGATGGCGAAAAACATTTTCTTTGAAGAAATTTGTGACCGAGTTCTCTGCGAAGCAGCAGAAAGTTTTGAAGACGAGGCATGTATCACTTAAGTGGTACTAGCTGCGTCATAAAGCAAATAAAGAAGCCTAAGCCGCGTGTATTGTACTGTGATAAAACACTCCGGGCATTTGAGAAGACTCGAGAAATATAGGAAACACCGTGCCTGCGGTTCGTGTTTTCTACATTTTCCTCGTGTTCTCAAATGCTTGTCGTGTTTTATCACAGTTAAGTAATACAAGGCTTAGGCTTCTTTATTTGTTAAATAATTTGTGATTTATCAGCGATCAAATTCTACATTCAGGTAGGGTAAGTGAGTTTATAGACCTGGATACCTTGAATTGTAAACCACTCGTTTGGTTCAGTCCAATCATTGTACTCAAACAGCAACCATTTCCGAGAACTGCTTTCCTTCAACAGAACCTGCAGTAAGTAGAGAAGAGACTTTTTGAATACGAAATAACCAGAACACCGTTTGTGGCGAAGTTGTTCTTGTATAAAGTCGCTTTCACCAGTTTCTTGACTCACAAACTCCTGATCAGCTCCCATTTTGAAACTCTACTGAAACCAAAACTCCGATCTTAAGGTTACATTAAATCTTTGCAGATTTAAGACCTTCAGACGTCAGCGTTGCTTAAGCTTCAAGAACTTTAAATGACTTTCAGAAGAACATGGCATTCGTCAAACTTCGTCAGCTTGTTGCAAATCTCTTTGGTAGTCAGTTCTGTCATTAAAATTTTGTAATCCCTTCTCTTGACCAAATAAATCTCGCTGCATGTGAGGTGAGGCAAAGACGTTAGTGTAAAATGCAAGACTACGCTACAATTGTAATAAACAATTTTAGTATTTATCGATAAAAAAAGCTATGTAGATAATATGGTGTATTAAATAAAATAGATATACTGCCGGCGTGGCTTTTTCGCCCGTTGGTTTTTTTGATCAGCGACTGATCTAGAAGACTATTAAGTAATAAAGGAGCGAGCTGTTAACTGATTGGATATAAACTTTTAACAGTATAGAAAAATTTGCCAAAAGGAATGAGTCAGCTTTAGTTACACGAGCGAGCTGCCACTTGGGAAACCAACCAGCTTCGTCTCTTTTGAGTGATATGGCTGTGATGTCTCCAACGTCAGCGGCGTCCTTGAAGGAGAACTGGGCCGTACTGACAACAGCAAAATAACTCAACTTAAATTGTATGAGTTGTATTTTTAATATCTGCTGCAACAACATCTTGCTGAATGTAGTTCAGTTATTCTGCATAGTCCTTAGTTTCATTGTTTTTCCTCTATATATCCCTTAATCTCGTTTTCAGAGCTTTTCTTCTATTTCCCGCAAATGAAATTCCCAAAAGAGAGCAATGTTACACATTTCCCTTTTATTTTTCTCCACACTAATCCGTCACGAAAACAGGGCTTTTCGAAAATGCTCTTCAAACCGGAGGAATTGGGAAACGTCGACTTTTCGTTTTCGTGTGGACAGAAAACATTTGGAAAACGACGATGGTGTCGTGACAATCATGTGATCTCCCTGACCGAGTTTACCTCAAACACAACTCCAAAATGACCGGTGATTGTTGCGTTTTTAAACTCGTCCAGCATAGAGTGGACGGAAAACATTTGATGCGTTTTCAGAGTGAAACCTCCGTTTTCAAATTCTTCCGGTGTAGTGAAGACGGGGCCTAAATTTGATGTCATCGTCTTACTTTCCTCTGTCAAAAGCGTCTCCTGAGCCCTCCAGCTTATGTTCAGCGGTAGTACCCCTTGTGCCGATGATCTTTATGAGCACGTTTGCGTCCGTCCCCGCTCCAAGTGAACTTCCTGTGGTTACTTTTAAGGAATACTCTGAAAAGATTGACAATGATCAACAATTTTATCTTCCAAAGACGTCCCCATGGCAACAACAAAATTTTCTATTCTTGCGTTCATACGACTCCCAACTCGGTCGCCCCAGTACTTTTTTGGCTAATTTCTAAAACAAGTTACACACCTTAAACAAAGATTGGCGCCATTTGCTTCTGCACATCCTTACTGCGCTCGCTGTTCATTGTTGCAACGTCGCGCCACGTCATACATCAAGCGCGCGCCAAGGAAGAAAAAATATAAGCAAGTATAGGGGTTGGTACCCACGGCGTGCAATCCACCTGCAGTTTACTCTCTCAACGGGTAAGTGACTCCCTCTTCTTTTTCATAGATCACTTCCAATACTGATTTTCTCCATTTCAACAATAAACAGAAAAAATCTGTAGGTGAGAAGTTAAAATTTTTCACCTTTTCTGCTCTCGTGTGACAGAAGTGTTCTTCGAATTTGAACGGGCAGGACTAATATGCATTCATTTTCAAGACCTACTCTACCTCACGCGGAACGACATCGGCTGCAAAAATTGACTCCATGTACTTAGTTGTGTTGATTTGAGCACGCTTGCCTGATCTAAATTTTACTATTGTAAGTCTTTTTTATTGCTGATAGTCGTATTCTAAGACTGTCTTAAAATAACGAAAGCTTGATTGTCTTATTTCGAAAACGAGCACGATGACCCCAGCACGGTGACGCGGGAATTGTTGGGCGCGAAGGTCCCTAAGGCTACCTGAGAAAGCTTTCTTTCTACAAAAAACGATTCAGAGTGGTTATTTCAGTTTACAGATAAAGTTGAGTTTGTAGGTAGAGTTTAAAAGTGAAAAACATTGAGAAATCCTCTGAAATTTGTGGTTTTGTGTTGTTAAGAGCACATTCAAGGCTCTGATTTTTTTAACCCGTGTTCTGTTCTAACTCTGAAATAATTCGTCCATCAACTACTTACCAGCGCAAAGACAGCGATTGAACCATGTTGAACAAAGCGCTAGTGTTAGTAGTGTGTAAGGGTATACCATAGCCGTGTGTGATCTAGTTCTCTGGGAGATGATCTGCGATACTTCGATGCTCGATTTACGAACACCTCCTTTGTATACGTGGTATCTTTTTGTGCTGTCGAAGTAGGAAATGCACGTATTTTGGCTGAATTTCGAAATCAGGGATATCGGATGACGCGTGGAAGTTATTGGACGGGAAACGTGTGTGAAATAGATCCTTTTGTTCTCGACCTCAGCTAAATAAATTGTTTCGCCATTTTGTGTTAAGAGGTGCAGTTAACTAAAATTGTTGCAACGCGATCATCATACTACCTCTTCGTTATTGTTGAGTAAATATTTCTTGCAAGAGCTATCAGTTGCGAAATCTTTTCATTAATAAGTTATTAAAATGACAAAGAATTTTCTTCCAAGTGGAGCCAATAAGACCGAGCAAGACTGATTGGCTTTTGTGCACTTTATTGTGGTGATCGTCACGCAAATTGAATGATATTGACTCATCTGTTTCTTAGTCAATTAAACGCGGCAAAACAGCGAGGATATTCAACCCAAATTTCCAAAAATATGAAATTTGTTGAAATCAAAGATTTCACTATAAATCAAAACATTTTGCTCAGAAAATGGACAATTAAGAAAGAGAAAACATTTCCTGTGTTTCGGTCGAGGTATGGGAGTGGAAGTATATAGGAGAACAAGAATTGCTGTGGGAGCACGAGCCGCAGGAAAGTGTTTTCACAGCTTTTCGAGCTATTGTAGGTTTGCATGATTGCTGAAGATGGTTAGATCTTGAAGTAAACCAAGAGTGAATATCATTTTTTAATACAAATCTACCAGCGTTCTATCACGAAAGCCGTTCTCTGATTGGCTCCGCTACTCACTATGTATTCTTTTGTAGATAGTGAGTAGCCCGGCAATGCGCGCTTGTTAACTAGCTGGTGGCCGCTTCTTTGAGTTTTCCAAGTGTCTATGAAGAAAACTTGTAGATAAAGTTTTATACTAGCAGATTCATACTAAATCAGTTACATTATTCGCTCTCGATTTCTATGCGTGCGCCCTTGTCAACTATCACGCGGTAGAAATCTCGAGCTCATAATCGTATTGTTAAATGCCATGCATAGCTTATCGACTTTCTCTCACTGTCACGAATTATAAGTTCCAGACAGCAGCCCCTCTTAACCCCGTGCTAGTGACGCGAGGGAAAGTGCGAAAGGAAAATATATCACTCTCTACGGCTGCTCGTTGCCTCAAGAAGCTACAATACTTCCCAAGAGCTTTGGTTGGGTATACAAGTTAAACAAGGAGCTTAGCAGCAGTTAATTATAAGTAGGCCGAACGAAAGTTTACTTTTCGCCTCGAGTTTCGGAAACGAAAACGTTTGCTCGTATTTGATCCTACGTTCAGGCACACTAAACTACCCTTCATTTAGCACAATAAAATTGCATAACAAAGAGAAATCCGTTCTTACACAATGTTCATGGAACGGGAAACACGAAAGGAAAGGGAGAGGTGAGAGAGGTCGTCTTGTTGATCCTTGAATACTGGTGGTGTCTCGCCTTCAACTTCAACTTCAACTCTATTGAACGGAACACAACTGATATTCAACCGCTTCTATGGTACACAAAAAAACATTTCTCGAATCAGGCAGTTTTTCTAAGAAAACCGCCTCATTCACGGCTCCTTTTTCATGGCGTTTAACATACAGTCACATGTACGAGAAATAACAGCCTTTATGTAAAAAGAAAACCTTTATTTCTTAGAAACAAGTTTTCAAAACTCGGTTCATTAAATTCGCTAGCTAACTGTATTTCATACTCACTGTCCTTGTTTCACTTTCAAGTTAAATTTCTCTCTTATTTACAACTATTTACACTTTGTACACCGTACATAACCAACAAGACTTCGCTATCTAACAGGTAAGATCTCAGGCGATACAAGTCGTGTATGTGTATCGTGTCCATTAACCGTCCCCTGTGTACTTGGTCTTGCGTCTTCAAACTTTGTCCCAGCCAAAGGAGTCCCAGCTTCTGAAAGCGTCACCGTGTCACTGTCACGTGATTTGTCTGATCGGGACTCCTGACGTAACTTAGGCATGTGTATAGGAGGGAGGGGAGAGTAGTGTGTTAACAGAGAACCGCTGTAGGGACGGGAGGTCGTAGCATCCTGAGCTGTGTTGGGTGGAGAGTGGCTGTAAGGGGCTGCACAGAGAGAATAACAACTTGCATCATGAATCGTATCTATTAAAAAAATTCTCGATTGTGATTGGTTCTCAGCGCGCCTATTTATCGCGTAATCGACGCGCGATCACGTGGGTATTCAGTTACAACTTTTTGAAATTGGCTACCTGAAATTGGATACCTACTGTTTAAGCTTATGGAGAGCGCTACTGATTTTTTCGTTCAAAACAAGTTGTCAAAAGACTGTCATTATAGATACGATTTACTGGACCTCGTGTCGTACAATTCAGCGAGTAACCGTGCTCGCAATTTCAAATCAGCCTTGCGATTACTCCCTGAATTGTGCTCCAATGAATAATTATATGGCTAGCCATATAATTATCCAATGCCAAACTCTTACACTTTTTCAAGTAATTGTACTCCACTCGGTCCAATTACTATTACTAATATCATTCTGACTCCAAGTTATCATTGGTATTCATCTCATTCAAAACGTTTTACTTAAAAATGCACATATCACGTCCCATGCCCTGTTCAAAAGGCGTTCCCTTATAACCTTGTTAGGGTTTTACTACGAAATTATGACACTGTATAAGATCGTCTCAGGAAATATTTCACAGTGATTTGGATGAGACACTGCAAAGATTATGCCCTTTCCGATTTAATTAATATTCAAGAGAGCCCCATGACCATGAGCCCCATGACTAATAATTGTTCACAGCATTGTTAGACTTTGTACGCTTGGATTGGACTTCCGAATGGCTTACCCGGAGTATGTTGCTTGGCTTTTCGGATTTGCTTGCCTCCTGAAGGTCGTTCTACTGTAACATAACTTCTTACAGCGGAGCCTGTCATTTCTCCGGCGTCATCCACAGGAACAATGTTCTTACTGGAAAAAAAGAAGAAACGGTGAAATTAAATCAACGAGTCTACCATTGCTTATTTTTTTAGCGAGAGCTGTCTACCATAATTATGACAGCCGCCAACTTAAACCTGGCTTGAGGCGCCTTATCAATGGCAGGTCTATAGAGACACGGCAAAGTTTATTAGTCTTGAGCCGATCGTTAGCCGATAACTGAACTTTAAATTCATATAATGCGATTGCATTAATTCAGTAATCGGTATTTTTCACAAGTTTAGGCCCAGATGTGATTTCCAGCCCAAAGTTACGAAACTACGTGCAATGTTGCCATTTCCGGAAAAATAAAATGAGGCGTGGTATTCATAAGGTTTTGGTGGCTAATAACAAGGTTTAGGCTACCGCGTAACAAATCTTGATTTCTAACGTTGATCATTTCAAGGTTTAACCGTCAATTGACCTCTCAATTACACGAAATTCCAGCATTTCGTCCACGTTCACTGGATTCGTTTCGTAACACTGTTCCTCAACAGTGAATCGAGAGAAGCCAAATGAAGGTTGCTCTTGGCGTTTGGATAAAAGTGATTACAATGTACCTGACATCTGTCTGACCAAACATCATGCGATTAACGTCGAGCTCCAGAATCCTGGGAGTATTCAGTTGTACCGCAGCTGATGATGGCGTACCCAACACTTGAGATTTAGACGCCTGCCACGCCACACCCACCGACGAGCTTATAAGGCCATCTCTATCCATGGGCTGTGTCACTCTCATCTTCATCGTGCCATCTTCAAGCTGACCCATTGCAGGGATTGAAGAGGCGGCCCTGGCGAGGGAGCTTTGTGTAAGGTCACGGTAGAGCCCTGCTGATATTGGTGCCTTGCTGCCAAACTGCAGCCATGGTGTGGGTGCAGGGGTCGCGGGGCCGCTGGGTTTAGGAGGTGCTGGGGATGGCTTATGCTTCTGCGCGATAACGTAACCAGTGTTTTCTTCAGGTCTGTTTTAAAAAGAACTTTCATCGTAAATCGTTTCACTCCACTTCACATACATAGTACATACATAGTGCGTATGTGTTTAAACGTAAGTGAAACGATAGTATGCTTAAGAGAACATGGCTCACCAGTTAACGACAGTAACACTTTTCAATGCAAAGTGCCACACAAAGAAAACAACCTGATTCTCTTGGTCCTTTTACTGCCGGATCTCTGATTTTTACGTGCATGTCCATTATAAATAAGTGCATGCTTATATGATCTACATTTTAAGGTCTAAACTAAATCAAGTTGAACACAAGGCTGACGCGAAGGTAAAAGGGCAAAGTAGCATTTACTGACCCAAGCTATATTTCATCTAGCAGAGACAGTCTTTGTAAGGGTGCACCAGGGCTTAAATCATAATTATTCCCCTACATTGTAGCCCTGACCTTGGCGACTAGCTCTGTCAGTTTAAATATGGACCAAATAAGTACCTCTCTGGCGGTCTGCCAAACTGACAGCCTTGCAATCAGTTAGATTTAGTTTACACAAAAGCAATGATATCAGACACGAAGGTCTTTCCGTCCGCGCAAGAATAGAGAAATAGAAACAGAATAATCAATTGCCTTACAAATATTATCTTACCTTCCTTTCAGTGAGTATACAGGTTTGATGAGGAAGATTCCTGTCTCTTGTTCCAGGTTTTCAAAGCAAGATGTCAACTGTTGTGCGAGCCGTTCTCTGTCGCTGGCATATCTGTCCATTTTATCACCCCACCACTGAGCGCGTTTGTTCTGCAGCGATTCCATCTTATCCAAGGTGGAAAACACGCCTTCGTCAAGACTGCGACTTTGTTTCAAGCTTTGTTCTAAAAAGAGGAATGCATTCAGGGTCAAAAATAAGTGCAAAAATTGAAATTATACGAGAAATGTTTAATCGCATTCAGAAATGCTGCGCGTCGAATTTTCAACTCTCTTCTCGGTGTTTGGAAATGTGGTCAAGCACGGTCTTTCGTGCTTGATATATGACCCAATTCCTGCACCACACACAACTTACCGATATCTTTCATGGCTCGATGGTGGCTGTACCGTCTGACGATGTGTGCCAGTCGTTTGGACGGTAAACTAACATAGTCATCCATGTGTTCTATGATCACCGAGAAACTGTTTTCAGACAATCGAGCTTCGTTAACAGCGCGCTTTAGGATCTTGCCGTTCCGCTCTGCATCGAGTCGCGTGAACATGATGGAAGAACTTGTACGCTGTTACGAAAGAGGAAATTCAAATGTTAAGTTATTGTAAGAGACAAGTTTGTGTGTAAGAGGTGAATTTAGGAAGTAACTAACATGAAGTAAACATAAAACATTAAAAAAGAGAGACAGCTTTCAAGTAATAAAATAAGGCTATAGCATAGCCTGTCGCTACGACCGATTTTCCAATAACAACTCGAAGCAAAAACATTTGACCGGTGGAAAGGGCGGGAATAGCTAATTAATACAGAGTGTTAGATAAGAATAATGTAATTTTCCTTATGATTTTAGGCTTTTTATTGTGACTTTTATCTAACAATGTATATATTTCGTCGCCCCCCCTCCCCCTTTTGTCTTGACCTCTTAGTCTCGCAGTGATGGGTATATCCCTTTGCAGGCCCCGCTGTTGCAAAACAAGTAAGCAGTAGAGAGTGCGGGAAAACATGCAACCTGTAAGGAGTAAACGATCGAAAGCGCGGGAAAACATGAAACCAGTGAAAAGCGCGGAAAAACATTTCAATGCTGAAAAGCACGGGAGAAAATGTAGCCAGTAGGAAGAGCAGGAAAGAATGTAACCGGTGAAACGCGCGGAAAGTGACAGCCTACAATAACGACTGGACCCAACTGGCCAAAGGTCCGGTATCCTTAATCTGACGGTTGGCTTGTAGTTATTTTCAGTCGATAAAGTCTTATTATACATGTAGATAGCAAGTTAAATTTCAGTAATGTATACCCCAGATGAAGCGGAGCGTGTGTTCCTGAGCTCTGCCAGTTGATTTCTCAGCTGTGTTATGGTGTCCTGCATGTCTGTCATCACTGCTACATTCTGACTGGTTTGTTCTTGATGGAACTTTGTTTCCTCGTCCAGATGTTGTTGCAGACGCTCGTAGCCTTCAGCCAGGTCGTTGTATTCCTTCAGCAATTTGACATAGTTGGATTCCATGGCTGATATATCTGGCAAATCCTCCTTCTACAATAGATGCACGCAGTTGAAAAGAGAACGAACTCAGGCAACACACTTGGAGAACAAAATTGCAGTTTACAAACGAAGCAATAATTTAAATTGCAAAACCTTAATTCACCACTCATCTATGTGGTTTATCAACTCAGTTTAAAACGCGAGATGGTGAAAGAACGCATCAAAACAGTTTTAACAACTGCTAAATAGTTAATTTAGCCGATATATCACACTTTAAAATATGTGGTCCTTTCCCACAATGAAGCGACCATATTTTTCAGGCGTTTTACTAATGCAATAAAAATCAAGTACAGTTATTCTACAACAGCATGCAAAGGAAGATCTACCTTTAGGCTTTTTGGCCGCCACTCTGGGCGAATAGTTGGCTCCTGTACGGATTCCTCAGCGGTAATCAGTCCTACACTCTTTGTTTCAACAGCAATGGACTGGGAGAGGTGCTGACCGGACAGAACAGTGCCCAGCTGATTCAGAATCTGATTTTAAAAACAATAATAAATTGATCAAAAAAAAAATCGATAACCAAGTTCAATAAACTAATAAATACACATAGAAGGAGTTGAAGAGTTTTCGATTTCACCAGCTTAAAGCTCAAAATGGTGACTTTACATTAAGAAAGTGCACACCAACACAGCTGTAATTAATTTTTCCCTACGATTCTCCTATCAATGTCAATTTGCCAAGCAAGAGAACTCTACGGAACAAGAAAGAGCTACCAACTATTAAGCTTTTCACTCACCTCGGAAATACTGTTACGGATCTCCGGCATACTTTCTATTATTTGCATGGTGTCCTCCTGGGAATATAATACAACACCACGTGATTAGCTATTTCAAGAGTTTATAAATCTCTATGCAATGAAAGTGTTAACAAAACAAACCATGCTATCCACTGGATAGGGATTCATCCGGTGGATAGCATTATTCAACTTTTGAACAACCCAGGCCTGCCCGAAAGGGTTTTGGGGCAGCGGAGGGGGGAGGGGAAGATTGATGATGGAAAATATAACTTTCGCAAGTTACTATAAAATCAATATGTATTTATATTCTTGTAGATGGAACAAATCTCCCCCTTCAATTTAAGTATTTAATTCCAAAATTAAAATGATTCACCAGCTTGAGACAATGATCGCAAAATCAAATAATAAATTAAAAGCTCACAATATGAAACGGGGCAAGTACAAAAACAATTAGATTGACATAGAATCTCGTATTTTTGCTACACTGCACTAGTATCATATCTAAAAGTAGAAGAGAGTTAAGAGGAACTGACGTGTGTGTGCATGTTAATGTATGAGTTACCGTGTCTGTTTGTTTCTGAACTATGTGTGTTTATAAAAAAAATTGTAAGTAACCTCAAATCAATGAAAACTAATAAAATACAAAAAAAAAATTGATATAAAACTCATTCACCTGGTTGAGAATGACAGGCTTTACGCTCTTGACCAGATTAGCTTCCTCACTAAGCCCTTCAGCATCCAGCCACTGCACCATGTTACGACTAAACAACAGGACTGCCTCGTAAGTGCGCATGGTCTCCTGGGCCACTGGGTGCTCAGTCAGAGCAGAGTTTATGAGCCGTCTGCGAGCCCTCGCACTCATGATAGACCTTTTCTCCTCGGGAGGAGACAGCATTGCTGGTTTAGATTCACGAGGAGCATTCTTTCAAACCAAAGAAAACAAATTATTAGACAGTCAATAGCAGAGTAATGTAATTTCACCTTGTTTTAGTTTTTCATCTTTCGTCATATCCGTCACCCTTTTTAGTTTAAATCCAGGGTTATGCTCAATTCTCTGCTCGAGTTATACATACATAAACGCGGAAGAACTTGACCGAACATTGAATCACTCGTCACCATCAGAGCAATAAAAGGTTTTGTGAATAAGCGATACTCTAACAACTCGAACGAGACTGAGGGACGAATTAGCAATGGAATACTGTGCTTAAAAAATAAAAATAAATAAGTTTATTTAAGTGTGAGATGTAGATGCACGTAGAAGGACACAGATGGATGTTTAATAAAGTATTAAGCAAGTCAAAACCTGGACGACTCTTAAAGCGTTGATTTAAAGCTTGAAACGATGTATAACAGGAAGTAGTCTCTCTGACCTCGTCCGTTTCCAATTTAGCTGTGCCCGAGCTTGGTCTGGAGTCAAATTTAAGGCTTGAAGCAGCCCCGTCAAATCCACTGTCACGTGGGCTAAGTTCCCTTCCAGCAACTTGCTCTTCTGTTCCAGTGTCAATCAAATGAGCGGATGATTGACGGGACGACTGGCTTCCAACTGAATGATGCCTGGTGGCCTCCTAAAAAAACAAGACCAGATCAGTAAACGTAACAGAAAACGAGGGACTCGAAGACTCTAATGATTATAGCGCTGAACTAATAATCTAGCTGTTCGGGTTCAAACCTTAGTCGCGGTCACAGTTCTGTCCACCAAGGTGCACTTAAATGGGAACTAGCGAATTGCTGGGGCAATCTGACAGAATGCAGGGGGGAGGGGGTTAACCCTGCGATGGACTGGCATCCCAAACAGGGGGAAATATTAGCAATAATTTTAGCCGCTCCATGCCACGTAAACCGCTATCCGCTATGGCCAGAAGAATTGCTACTCTCCTCCCATTGGTTGGAATGTTAGTCCACCGCAAGCTATCCCGCAGCATGATATACCGTGTACGGTGGCCTAGTGGTTAGTGCGTTGACTCCAGATCGAGCAGTCTATCCAGGATCACTTCGATATGTTTTGGGTAAGATCATCTAATTACTCTCTCTGTGTTTCTCAGACCAAGTGTAAACATGAGTACTAGCGAATTTCGGGGGCAACCTGACAAAAATGTCATGGGACAGCCTGCTAACCAGATCAAATGATGCATTGTATCGAAAAGCTCAACTCGGATGTCATACCTGTTCGGTTCCCAAGGACATGGAGGTCATGGTCTGTTCCTCACGCATATTTGCTAAGGATTTACTTGTCATTGTTTCCTGCTCTTGCTTGTCAAATAATGAGCCGCTTGTCATGGTCTCCTCTTCAGTCCTGTCGTACAGTGATAAACCTGTCATGGTCTGCTCTTCGTGTTTGTCTTGTAAAGCCTTCTCCCTTAGTTTTTTCTGTAAACAAAATCAATTTCATGACTATACATTACGTGCCAATACACTAGGCAACTACTCCATGGTAAAATGTTGACGTCGGCACGGTATTGTTCCCAGGATTCCGACAGATTAGAAGATTATTATTTTTATTAGTTTTAGTATAGGTAAGAATATGTTCGTTGTATTTGTAAATCCTGATGAATTTTATCACCATGTATAAAGAAATTAAAGATTAACCGTACAAATTCCTGATAAACTACCAAATAAACTTGTAAAATGAAGTGTTACTTTTTGTTTCTGGTTTTTTAGAAAGACAAGTGTCAAAGTGAGGTGGAATTACTGAACAATTTAAATCGATCTATCAAAGTCACTACTTGTATGCCTGATGACCGAAACGTGCTTTAATTTACGACACAGAGACTGAAACAGCGCTTTAAGCTCAGTTAGGTACTTTCACAACCGCCAGTTTCTACTTTACAATTTGATCAATACCAGATGTGCGTGACTGTTACATGACCTCAGGGCTGTCATTAAGGGCCGTAACCCGTAACACCTGTTACGGCCAGTATGCTTGATTGGCCATTGATGCTACGGCCAACGGGTGAACTTACCTGTTCTTGGTGAAATCCACCCACATGTAACAAGTTTGTTACAGGTGTGAGGACTAAGGCGATGGGTGACTCAAAACTTAATGGCAGCCCTGCATGTAGCTACGTCGATGAGAAGGGCGAGGTCGGATGAAATCTTTTATAGCACTATCGCATTTTTTCCAGCAATGAATCGATAAAAATGACTGTCAAATTGAGGCTTTTGGCTCGGCCTTAAGTATTCTTACCATTTCCTCCTGTTCTGAAAGGTATTCTTCCTACAAGAGAAAGTGATTACACCTGTTAATAGTTGATATAAAATACTCTCTGATTGGCCAGTCATCGGTTAGTTTAAATAAGCACAAAACGGCGTTATCAAATCAAAATTCGACCAAAAAGAAACTTGCCACTAGCATCAAAAAACGCAAACTCCAGAAACACAAAACGTAGGTATACGGCACTGCATGTACCATATATATTACAAAAGGCAATGAAGACGGTGGTCATGACTAAGCATGTCTTTCTTGAGATCACGGAGAAATTGATTAATTCAGCACACCAGCTACAAAGAGAAACATTTACATTGCCATGTCTACGTCAGGATGAATTGAGACTTAACATATTGGTCATTTTGGGGAAGAAAATTGTAACGAAAACTCACCAGTTGCAAGACTGCCTGTTCAGCCTGAAAGAAGAAAGGAGTCACTTGGTAAACAGCCCGCTTCATGGTCGCGGTCGGTTTGCAAATTACTGCTCTGACACATCCATACTGAATTTGACACGCAAAGAATTCTCACATTTGTTGACTCCGACCTTCTCCTTACGCAGTGTAGTTTTTTTACTATCTTCACAATATGTAGTAAAGATAAAATGTATCGACCGAGAACTTTTGTAGGTATTAAAATACCACGCAATATGAAGTATTTAACAAGCATAATCTAACTATTGCAAATATGTTCCCTTCGTAGCAGGTGATTGTTTAAATGTACCCAGAAGTTGAAATCCCAATAATTACTAAATTGAAAAAAAAAAGAACACAAAGAGAAATTGAAGTATTTTAAAATGCTGCTGACAAAAAATGCTCTGGCTAAAATAAAATGTACAGTATTCTTACCTCTTTTTCCGCTTGTTCCTGGCGAATAACGAGTAAGAAAATTAGTTAAAATAACATTTTATTTGAACAAACTATCACGAGACGACTAAATTTGTTTGCCTGGACGAAAATTTAACTAAACTTGTGCGCCGTTTTGAAGCTATACGAAGACATTGCTTGAAGTTTAGTACAATTGACTACGGTACTACGCTGTTAAATAATACATTGGAAATCCGTTAACACGAGCGCTTGAAAATTGTGGTCATATATGTATATAAGCAGTGGTCGTAATTAACGGCGTGCCTAAACTAATAAAATGACTAGCTGAGTGCTTTTGTCGCACCACAAAAGTAGCCTTGACAACGAACGTGTCGAGGTCGTTTCAACGTGGGGTGCTAAGGTGGGAGTTCTTTGTGACTGAATAATAAAAGTGTTGATACCAAAAACATCTATCAGTCCAGCATATCACTTCTCGCCACTACGATCTATTAACAACCCAAAATTACCTTGAGTAGCTCGGCGTCTTTTATCCTGCTAAGCAACACTTCTTTTTCCTGTTGGTCAAATAAAAGACTTGAGAGGCAATTCACAACTACACTTACTGCTGCCTGCTGTTGAACATCTAGCTTCTCTTTAGTTTTTTCAGTTGGCACGTCAGGAGAATTAAGAACTTGATTTTTGAAGGAAAAACATTTGAAAACAAACTTCTTCACAGACAAATAGGAAGCGAGAGTTTTGAAAATTCTAAATTTTAAGATGGTTTTCCACCAAGAAAAAGCAGCTTGTTACACCTATACTGGTAATGAACACTTAAAAAACAACATAAAGCACGCTAAGAGCGAGTAATACAAAATAAAGCTCATTATATTTATTTCTTACCTTTTGGAAACTGTCTTGAAATTCCTCATTTTGCTTTTTCAAGGAATTCGTTTTCATCATATACTACAAAGAAAAGAAACAAAAACAAATATCTTCAAACTGGCTGCACCAAAGATGCCTTGTAATCTGCCGAATTTCGAGGCTTATTTCAGTAATAACTTTGTAAAATCCTTGATGAACGAATTCGTTCACGTACGTAAATTGCTACTGAAAATAGCAACTTGAACGTATTATTAGCGTTGAAGTGCAATAAACAAACCAAAGCAAATTGTTCACATGCCTTGTTTTTCAATTCTGCAAGTTCTAACTCCAGCTTCTTCTGTCTCTCTTGCGCCTAAAACACAAAGTAAGCTCAGACATTGAGGCACAAAGAACTTGAACATCACTGTTCTTCATGACATTCACCATTACAAATTCCAAGTCAACCTGGCAAGCATTGTACACAAAGAACTACACACCGTAACCTTGTAATCTTCTAGTTTCTGCATAAGATGTTCTTTAGAAAGTGATTCCTACGAAGTAAACGGACACAAGGAACATTAGACGTGTCATGATACAGTTTAATTTCAGAAAATCTACATCCCGCTCCTTGACGAGTTTTAAAACTTGGTTACTGGTGATTTTCAAACAGTGACAATACAGTTGCATACTCAGTTTCCAAGAAACACACAACGTGTGTATCATTCAATGGTGCACACGTCTGGGAAGATTTTTTTCCTACATTTTCCCAACATAAGTTGAACCCTCAACCTTCTGCCAAAAGTTGTATTCTCTTACATGATGGTTTCTAAGTTTAGTAGACTTCTGGGAACTACATGTAGGCCGTGTACATGTCACAAGTTCCGCACAACAAGTTGATGCAAATCAGTAGTAGCTTCTAATGTGAATTCTGTGATTCTACAGTCACACTCATGTAAAAACAAAAACTGTATAGCTCTGGTTTGTGTAACTGGCTAAAAAGTATTCTCGGATTTACAGTGTGGATGGAAAAGAGGAAATGCTCAATTTACCAATTCATCGTCCTCGTCTTCTTCCTCCGGAACAACTTGCAGAAAAGACGGTTTCCTAGAATTCTGCTGGGCATTACTCTCAATGTCACTCAAGTCTTCAGTCTCACTCTGGGTGGCCATGTCTACCATCTCAACAGCTGTTGTGCCCACATGCATTGTAGAGAAAAGAATCAAACACCTTATTTTAGGCATTCATGAGTACGTGTAGATTGGTGATGATGTACAGGTGTAACTGAACAATATAGCCCACATGATATATTCTGGACACAAACACGAGTTACCCACATGCTTGTATAAATTCTTTGTGTCAGTCCAAAAGGAAGAGCTTTATAACATACTGAGGAAAACGAAATTCACTTAGCCTTAATTTACGCAGATGTAGCTGGAGTTTTTTTGCACACATTTGGGCGGTTTTCAATGGAGTTTTGTAGAGTGGTTTTCATTTGACTAATTGAGTGTCAAAGAGAAGGAAAATGTGTACTTGCACCTCACGATTGGTTTCATTTGTGACTGGAAGAAAAAGTGGCACAAGATTTTTTAAGCTAACAATGTAGCGAAGTAATGCAAACCTAAATACTTCTCAACACTAAAGTGAAAACTGCTCTATGAAACTATGATATTGCACTTCTTTAATACAATAAATGTATTTGTAATCCTGTCCCACAAATGCCTTGTAAAAAATTCCCACTCTATACAATCAGAGGCACAAACTCCTCCATTTACCTTGGTTATCTGTTGTTTCTTTTGTAACACTTTGTTTCTTTTGTGAACTGTCCTCTGTTGTCCTTGTTTTCTCAGCTGGCTCAATGACAGCTTGAGGTTCATCAGGAGGCTTGGATTTTATAGACTTTTCTGGTGTTCCTCCAGCGTTTTTCTCCTTCATGCTGCTCTTCCTCTTGTCAGATTTGGAATCCTTGCGGGAAAGAGAAGACTTCCTTGAAGAACTCTCACTGGACTTATCTTGAGTAATCTCAACAGCTGGTGATGTTTGAGTCGGTGTGGTGGATTTGTTTAATGGAGTTGAAGAACTGTCACTCTGATCTGAGCCTGAACCTGCATCACTCTGTGAATTGGAAAGGCACTATAAATATTGTACTATTTTACGTACTTATGAGAGTAATACGGATGTTATTAGGAATTACTAACTGAAGGGGTGCATGGAAAAAGACCCTAAGTGACATCTGATAGACTGCAAAATTCTCCTAACAAATTGCTTTTCACTTCCTTGTACAGAAAGGGAGAACTTGACATGAGATCAAAAAACACTTAGGGCCTTTCTCCACGCACCCCTCCAACTGTAACAACAAAATGAATCAGGGTAAGGCATCATCCATTCCAAAAATATTACATCGACGACATATTTAGTGGAACAATACATGTCTATGATATACAGCACTACTGCAATTGATCCTTTCTTGTAACTTGATACACTACTCTGTGGAATACTTGTAGTATATTCCCTCATCAGTGCATTACACTAGAGTAATCATATTTTTTGTCTAACTAGTTCTGAATCAAAATGAAAGTGCTGCCCTGCACTATAAATTTACTGGAACTGGCATAACATTCTAGATCAACTTGCATCTGCCGGTCATTGGCTGCACTATTGGCAACATTTCACGTGGAAACGTCACTGAGACAAACCCTTAAAATATACAACAAAATCAAAAATACTTTAGCCAAGTCTTACCTGCTGTTTGCTCTTGTTCATGAATCTTACAGCCTGAGCAGAAGACTTGAGGGATAGCTTCCTGGGTGATTCCCCGCCATCACTCTCAGGTGAGAAAAGACTGCTTCGCTTACTTCCAGAATCAGTTGCTATGGAGTTACGCTTGCTAGAATCTGACAGTTCACTCTTAAGCTCCTCGCTTTTTCTTCTTGCCTGCAAAGTGATTGAAAGAGAGAATTGGCCTTGCCATAAAAAACGATAAGAGTGATTTACTCTGAGGAGGGGAAGAGACTACAATAAAGCATGAGAGAGGTGGTTATTGGAAATTCCAAATGGGACCAGTAAATTGTATAAGTACATGAGACTTGCTCTGCTGATGTGGCTCAAACTCCTTTTCAAATCCACAAGAAAGCAAATCTAAAACAAAGCTAATTCGTAAAAGATATTTTTATCAAGTGTGAACATGACTAAGTCATGTGACACAGGACAACAAGAGCAACAAAAACATTCTTTCTATTACCCTTTAAATTACTTACTAGATTACATATAGATACATTTTTGAAAAACAAGAGTATGGGCAACCTGAACTAACCATTAAGTAAAAAAAAAAACCAAGGTTGTCAGTTCACAAATGATCGAAATGCTAGTTTTGGTTGGACACAACCATACAAACACACACAAAAAAAGAAAATATAAACCACAAAGAAAAGAAAAAGAGAACCCAAAATCCCACACCAATGTAAATTCTAAACACCCAAATCACAATAATTCACCCCTAAACAGAAGTAAAATCACCTCAACCCTTAATAATTTTATTTGAAACTTCCCACAAGTCCCGTCCCTTCCCTCCCCTTCCCTCCTGCTTCTCCTTTTTCCAGGCCCATTGCAGAAGTCTGTTGGTCTCGATACTGACGCTTACCACATCTAGTGCCTTCTGCATCCTGTTCAATTCCACCTTGTGTTCTTCCTGAATCTGGCTCAATTCTCTATGATGCTTGCCCATCATTTCCTTGACTTGTTCATCATAATGCTGCTTTAGCTCTACAGTAATGAACAGCAACAAAAATCCAGATCTCGTTTATCTTTCATTGGTTAGTTACAGGTACCCAGCCTTTTACAAACTCTTAATATATACAGTACAAATGCACGTACAAGTATATGTTCACATACACATCAAGATGTCACCTAACTGTTAACAGACAAATTATAACATGCAGCAATGAATTTATTATCATAATCTATTATCATACCCTAAAACCTCTAGGAAAATAAAATGAAACTGGTCTGAAAGTTTGAAACCAAAACCAAATTTAAACAACAACATACATCTACATGTTTAACACTTAAGTCCATCTGCACCCTAAAACTGACTAAACTACAATGTACGGTCATTCAAGTACATACTACATGTAGTAATGCAACACTTTCAAGTGGTATACACACGAGCCTTTAGGCGAGTAGAAAGAGTAGAAAATACAAGTGACAAGTGGAATAAGAGAGAGTTGCATTACTATTTTATACCATGCCATAGAAAATACAGTGGCCAACATAATAAATGCGACATACACGCAGTACATGATGGAATACCACTGAATATACAACGGCTTTCCTGCATTCTGATTAGCTGTATTTTCCATGGCATGGTATGAAATGTAATAAAAAAGTACATTATTTTATACTGCAGTCTTGTTAAAATTATTTATACACTCAACTGCACCTGTTCTCACATCTGCTATATACTGCTGTTGATCTCGGATTTTTTCCTCATACATATGCTTTGATTTCTACACAGGAATGAATGAAAATACTTGCACCTAAGAATTATCACAATTTACTTTAATTTTTATGAATGCATGCATAATAGAATTCAGATAAAGAAATGTGTAAGTAGACTACATGTAAGTAAGCTTCAGTGCAGTGTAAAATGTACATGTATGTTTTTAAAGGTTGCAAAAGAAAGTTTCTAAGACGCATAAGTGAAATCACAGGCCCACAACAGGAAATCCAGTTAACACAGATTTCACCTTGACAACCTCGACACCTTGAGTTTTGTTGCAGCCCAATAAACCTCTTTACTTTCCCAAAGAAGAACTTATTGTGGAAATTATATGTAGGCCAGTGAAGATAATGACAGAAAAAAATTCTTACAGCATAAAAGAGATCCTTGCTTTGAGTTGAAAGGCTATTCTGAAAATCTTTGTTCAAAATATTATGGATGTGTTCAAAATAGCGTTTTTGTTGTACAAGAAAATTAGTACTGTACCTCGTTCTCTTCTCGTATTTTCTTATGTCTTTCAAAGTCTCTCTCTTGTTTATCTTCCAAATGAGCCACACTTAGTTCCAGTTCTTGGATTGACTAGAAAAAAGTTGAGAAAAATTAGAGTCTAATTATAACATAGAGCACAACAAAGCACGCAAACAGGATACTCCAGCTACATGTAGCTGTATCTCAAACTGTAATTTAAAAAACAAAACATTTAAAGCATGCTAATAGGAGGTTGAAGAAATCAGGACCTACATTTTATGTAAACAACAAACAAATATATCACTGATCATCCTCATCTGAAATATTACTAATATATATAGAGATTACCTTGTTGGCTCTTTGAAGATCGTTCTCCTTTACAGCAAGTTCAGATTTCAGTTCTTTTACTGAGTCTGCAGCTTTCTACATGGACAATAACAAATAAAATAAGTATCATGTGATTAGTTTATTTCAGAGTGCTGTACTACATACCAGGAAACAGTTACCACTGTTTAGGAGAGTTTTTTGTTTTAGTTTAATAATGCCCAAAAGGGACACCAAAATAGTGTCTTGTAAACCAAAGAGTTCAATCGTTGGAAAGGCAATTAGGGAAATCACAACTCTGAGAAAGCCATTTATTTACATGAATTTATTTTAATAATTATGGTAGTTGACCATATAAACAGATATATTTAAATTAAGGAAATAATAATAAATCACACCAGTGAAGTATCTATACCCCTTGTCAAGCCAGAGGTGCTGAGGAATGATTCAATGAACTTAATAGAAAGTGAAGTTACTACTACTATATCAGTGGCATGGATTAAATAAAATATTGAGCATGAACAACATCACTTACCTTTGCATTGTCTGCTTGAACTTTGAGCCTTTAAAAGATGATTGAAATAACATGTGACTATTCAGCAAGTAGTCATAATAATTATAATAAATTATTACTTTGATAAGAGCATTCAACACTTTTCCTGGTCTATGGAACATAAACATGTTTCATCTACATATAATAAAGCAATAGAGTTTTGTCCGCAGGCATAAATATGTTTTGGGCCTGACTCAGACTCATTTAAGCCCGAGCCGCTAAGAAAGGGTTTAAATGAGCTCTGAGAAGGGCCCAAAACATATTTATGCTAAAGAACATAAACTCTATTACTATTATTATCACCTTCAAGGGCATTGAGAAAATAAAAACTAAAATGACAATAATAAAAACAGTCTGAACAATCCCGAGAGGGTTTACAAGTTGAAAGGCTTTTATTTTCCCTGAATGAAAATATACAACACATCAAGCGAAGCTGGCTAGAAATTACCAAATCTTGCCATCTGAGTTTTCAAAAATTGTAGAAGAAAGGAAAGATCAATAAAGCTTATTTGTAAGCATTGAATTAATTGTGCAATTGCTAAACTGACAGTTTGGCATACTTGATTGAACTGAGCATGTTTGGCTTGAAGCTGCAAACTTACATGTACAGGTGTACTTCACTACCGGCCATAGAGCTACTACACGCGGTATTTACATCAGAAGCTTCTCTTGAAATAAACGGACAACTAATTGTGGTAATGGTTTCTCGATTTTGATTGCCTGCTCACATGGTTTGATTGTTTGATCCTCACTTTTCATTGATTTATTTCAGCGGGCCAAAATAAATTTTAGCCTGCCAAATTCTTCAGTTTAGTCCGCAAAATGCGCCACAAAGCCCAAAGAAGTGATAATAACAGTTTATTTTAACTAGATACATGTAGTGAATATTTTGCAAAATTCCTCCTAAGAGAAATCAAATCCAAATCCACTCCAGCCAGTTATATAGCAAATACCTTTCAACTTCCACTTGTTTCATCTCCATGGACTTGTACATCTGGGACATCTTACCCTCACTGTCCTCAAGATCTACAACAAATTGATTCCAAAAACATTAGTTCACAATCAACATGCAACATAGAACCACTACTAACAATATATATAAATATATAATATACAAATAAGACACTAGGCAAATATGCATGTTTTAGTCATCAAGCAAAATTACAAGGGGATGCATGTTAATAAAGACCACCTTCCAGGTGCATTCATGTTGATTTTGCAAGTGCAGTGTCCAATTACTAATAGTTCAGATAAAGATGACTGCAGACTCTACTCTCTCTGCTAAATTGAATGATTAAAAGTCAGGATGTTTACAATAACATGTACTTAACTTGGCTGTTTCACAAGATTTACAACCAGGTATCAATAATGAAACCATATTTTTCATATATTTGTATCTGCTGGATAGAGACTTTTACAATTTTCTTTCACAAAAGTTCTAACCAACCATTCATTGACTTACCATTTTGTACTCTGATCAGTTTTTCAGTGAGAGACATGATATCTTGCTGTGCCTGTTGAAGAGCTTTTTCAAGTTTCTTTTTCCCTCTAACAAAAGAAAAATAATGGCTCTTCAATCTCAACAGATATTATCTTACTTAAAAGTATAAACTAAGAAACAAGATAATTCTTAAATTGTGGTCATGATAAATGACACGTAATGTACATGTCTAGATATATAAAAATACAACATAGATCTAAACAAAGCATATGTTAAAGACTTATTAAATCCAGATGCAGAGCCAAAGTACTTACATGTGGCTTAAAAGAGATATGGCTGGCTCTATTTAAATAACTAGTAACCAATAAATGTTGAAAAGTAACTGGGCTTAGAAACGTCTGTTCTTTCTCATGTGGAACAAAATTAATTAAAATGCATATCACTGCAAATGGATTAACACTCACAGTTTTCATAACGAATATGTTAATACACAAATAAAAGTTCAAGACTTCTGTACTTTCTTTTAAGAGTGCTTTATAACAATTCAAAAAACAGAAAGTACAAAATTTGTCAGCTGAGATCAACCAATTCACTGAAAAGAAACCACAGCAAGCTTACATTGATAGTAACTCTGAGCAATATACACGATTTGCTACTTGACCAAACACTAAAGTTATTGTTAATTAGTGAACAAACAAAACGATGAAGTGATGACTCAACTAGGTATTACAACTGAGTAACTACAAGTTAACACTAGAAACCAACCCATTGCCAGATGTGTTTAATATCCTTTGAGTTTCAAGAGTACATTGATTTCCTTTGCCCAACTGGATTGATCACTTCAAGTGAAACTCAACACCACAGACAAAAGTGACTGTCTCGTGTGTTGACCTGTTGCTGCAGGGGGTTATGTTTAACTGAAATCTAAGCCCTCTCTTCAAAATGCCTAGCAACAGTATTAACATTTTTTAGCATATGAACAATAGTCATATGACTATTGAGGCAGCTCCTTGAGAGACTCACAAAGAAACCAATTAATGAGCATTGATGATATGCATGCCAAACACTTTCAATGGACCAAAGCTAATGACAGTTTAGAGTTTATTTAAATGACAATATTGTCAATAAAAGCTTTTCAAAACCTCAATATAATTAGAATTATTGCTAAAAAAGCTAGCCTTTTGAGAAAATATTCTTATCCTTCAATTTTACATTATTAGGAGTACATATAAGTAAGCCTTCCAAAACCCCAGTTGGGTTATTGACAAAAAAGCTTGCCTTTTGAGTAAATTTTCTAATTATTCAATTCTATTTAGAAGGCAGTATACATGAATTAGTAATCAAACATTTTCATTCCAGATCCAGAGACTCTGACTGGCCATAATTCAGTTTTCCAAATGTCTATGTAAGTACACAGAGTTTGATGAAACTCGAATAGGCCATTTCCAAATTACCTTTAGCCTCTTTCTCAAAGCGAGTCTTGGTGCACAACCTTTCATATGAAAATGAGTTTTCATTCACATGCAAATTAAACTCATTTTCATATAAGTGGTTGAGCACCAGGCCTCACTTTGATAGGGAGGCTTAAGGCAACTCAGAAATGGGCTATTCTAGCATACCGGTACCTGTTAGACTTGTAAGTACAGTTCTCTCAACTCAGGGCAGTTACATATTCACATACTAAGTTTACTATTTTGTCTTGAAGACAGTCAAGGTAAGCATAAAACTCTGGAGAAAACTAAGTGACCTTAAATATACATTGTCACTGAGATCATCATACAAAGTTAAGCTTGTCACAACAAAACTCTTCACAGAAAACTGCCCTTACTTAATTTGCCAGAAAATGACCAAGACAAGGTACATTGTATTTTCCAAAATAAACATCATTGTTAAAGGGACACAGTCAGCTGGCGCACATGCACATTTCATAGCTAATTTGCATATCACGGAGATGCAATCCATACTGTTTTTAACCAAATTTGATGAAATGTTATCATAGGATGAGCAAGAGCACACTAAAAAACAGGTTTTTCAGTAAACGATTGAAAGTAAAGCAAAGCACTCTTCACCCTCGGATTTCTAGATGTACTTGACACGTATCTTTGATTTCAGGTTAAGGTGAACTCTTTTCAAAGTGAGAAAACTAGTGTCTAGGTCAGCGTGGCCCCAAAGCTGACTGTGTCCCTTTAAGAACTAGAGGTTAAGAGCTAAAAGGCATGTTAAGATGGTCAACATAAAACCAGACATTCTTTTGTTCTTGACATCATCTTGACCAGCCATACAATCTACTACTTAAT
This sequence comes from Orbicella faveolata, assembly GCF_042242905.1. Taxonomy (NCBI): domain Eukaryota; kingdom Metazoa; phylum Cnidaria; class Anthozoa; order Scleractinia; family Merulinidae; genus Orbicella; species Orbicella faveolata. The sequence goes on along the minus strand of NW_028301536.1, from coordinate 33,745,836 downwards.
TTCCTGGTACATGTACATTTTCACTTATCTAAAGGTCTGTTTAGACCATTTATTTCAAAGGTTACATGTATGTGCGTTCAATTTTAAGACCAAGCAGTTTGTACCACTGCCTATGGCAGGATGATCTAAAACTAGGCATGATCTACACATACATGTCCCAGTAACCCCAATAAGTTACATTACTGAGTCATTCATGTTTATTAACTTACTTTTTGGTTTCTTTAGGATTCACTATCTCTAAAGCTTTGATGACATCTTTTGAGACTGTGGCCAGTCGCTGTGTTGCTTTTTCTGCTTTGTCCAGGGCATCTCTGAAATACAAACAGCAAGTCAACTTGATTAAGCTTATACAATTCAAACTGAAGGATATTTTACCACTAAAACTAAGGAAACGCCACACTGCACTTTTATACTGCCATATTTTAACTAATTGTAACCAAGTCTGGCACCTGTCTGTGGAAAAAGAAGGAAGAGTCAACAAAAGACCTTTGAGGTACACCTTCAAAGAAAAAAGTGCATCTTATCAAGATCTCTTGCAAAGAATCAGACTCCCATTCCAAGGAAACTTGAAGAATCCAAGACATGCTATTGACAATAAACAATTGTATATCAGACAAAGCTCCATCTGCAATTAAAAAATCTTACCACCTTATGAAAATTAACACAACTAATGGAGATATTTTGCCGCAAAGAAATGGAACGAGCTAACAAATGATACAAGAACTAAAGTAGGCACTAATGAAGTGAACAACAAAATTTGATCGCTTAAGTTTGACTGATATCAGAATTTATTGTAATTTGACTCTCTAAATTTTTAGTTCTCTGCATTTATAGTTTTATACGATCAATTATTGTACATTTTTAGTTTTTAATTTTAGAATATACTAGGGTCTAGATTACCTGTAAACTAGCTGATTAGGTAAGCATAACTCCATGTTAAATAAAGTATCCTATTGTTTCGTGAATGTATGCATAATGAAAATAACTCCAATAGTCTCAAACCACAACAATATTCACACATGGTCATGAATACAGGGTTGTTCCTAAGCATTGCCTGCCGGTTAAATTTGCTGGCTGAGAAAGAGGCAATGGCCGACTGGATTTTGGAGGGTCATCACTTGGTAAAAGGTTTTTAGGCTATGCACATACAATCATTTGATATCTGGACGGGCATATTGAACCGCCTAAATCAAAAGTTTGGAATAAATTCTTGACTACCTAGAGTATCAGTGCCACCGTACCAAGTAAAGTAATTGACATAAAATCTTGTTGTAATCACATGTTTAGCGTGTTCTCTTTCCGTGTACTGCGTCTGCCATCTTGTAAACACAAAGCTTGGTATCCGCACATTCAAGGCGTTGCCAAAGATTGGGGACAAAAATTTTGTTCCAGGTCTCCCGCAAAAAATGGTGACCAGCCTAATGAAAATCTTAGCCAGGAGACTATTTTCTGAGCTACAACCCTGTGAATGTCAATTGAATGATTCATGTTTACCTGACTTGAGCACCAACATCTTCAATGTCAAATTCTGGTGGCTCTACATCAAACTGATCTTCATTTCTCCCATTTTGTACAAAAAACTGAAAGAGAAGGATACATTATCTATTGCATTGACTACTAAATATATTAACAACTTGAAAAAGTAATAACTCTTTTTTGTTAATTCACACAAAATATACTTTAATTTTTCATATCTGCTGACTGCAGAAAAAAGACTTAACATGCCAGATATTATATGGCTTTCATCCTCCCCTCCTCCTCTGGAAAAATAGAATGTTTAATATAACATTTTCATTAACATTTTCCAAAAAACAACTGCACAGCCAATACCCAGCCTGGCCAAAATGCTTTGTAGTGGCATTTAGGATAACAGATTCAGAAGTAGTAGACGAGGAAGACCAGAGATGGATTTGTTAGTTATAGTCAGGATAAGAGTATTCCAGTGTAAAGTAGGCAGCAAATAATTTTAGCATAAGCTGCAAAATTGCTGCTTGCCAGCCCATTTCAAAATGGCCTAGCACTCATGCAGTCTCTTTGACCACTCTGCAAATTTCCATTTCTAATTTTTATAGGTCTACCTCAAGAATTTAATTTTTTAAATAAAATAATTTTATATGAAATTGATTATAAGACTAATAGTTAATATTTTAATAATTATAAATACTATTTTGCTTGCTTACCTCTTGCAACTGGGCTAAAAGCTGAAGGAAATAGAATATTTCATTCAGATCAGAAAAATTGAAGCTAATTATTTATTATTATGTTGAGGTACTGCATTATTCACTCTCATTCTCTCATTCTTTCACAAGACAGTCAGGGGGGTAAGCAACAACACACAGGAACCAGTCACACAGTTAAGTGAAGTAATACTCAAGAAATGGTAATAACACTTACCCTTGCCCTTCGTCCACAAAGATTTTCAAATCCAACAATGAAAACTGCAACCTGTTGTTGATACTAAAAAAAAATTTACAGCAACAATATATTAATAGATTTGGTTATTATGATGAAATCTTAGGACAATAACTATCCAATTACACGGATAAATCTTACCTTTCGTTTAGCAACAGGGTCTGATAAAATTATGAGCAGCTGAGTCTACAAAAGACACAGAAAAAGATTTGCTTTTATCATCACATATCACAAGTCAGATCAATATGAGCAGTGTATCTACATGCTTTTCAATTTATGTAAGCCATTACACAAATTAAATATGCCTTGGTCCTTTGCCTTTGATACCTTGCCACAACATAGATGTGAACAGAAAGCCTTAAGAATGGTGCCTACTAAAAACAAAGGTCTATTGCCCAAAGTAGGACTACATGCAAGTAGAAAAAGAAGATCTTAGAAAGGGCAGTTGGAATCCAAAAAGAAAACTGGGAGTAGCCGCACATTTTACCAAACAACTGTGACCTCACATGGGAAAACATACACCAACAGCTATCCGTTAAAACGGGCAAAACAAACCGCTGAGAAACATGTATCAAACAGATAATTAAAGCTTTAAAATGGTTTCTTGGGTGATTCAAATGGCTCAACAAAAAATGCTGACATCAACTTCCTTTCTAAATGAACAAAAATTATTCGTTCACAGATTTCATTGGAATTTGCCTTAAATAAAACACAAAACCAAGTCATATTTATTAACCATAATTATCTTTATAATACATGTACATGGCAAACAGTAAGTAAACATAAAAACTTCTTTTGGTATTTTTTTGTAACAAAATGGTCACAACAACACAATTAGCATCCTTGACACACTGTAATGTGCAGTTCCAGAAAATATCCATACTCCCCCCACAAAAGGGATTGGAATTTCTTGAGGAGTGGGAGATTCTCAAACACCAAAAAATTTAAAGAAATGTGTGAAGCTTAACTGGAATTTCCAGAGGAGTGGGGAGGTCTTAGAAAAGATCCCTTCTGTGGGGGAGGTATGGATATTTTCTGGAACTGCACAATAAGGTAGCTGTGCACTTGATAGCGTAGTTGATTTCGTCAGTTTCAACCCTAGCGTACACATGCTGTGTAGTAATACCCATGCCTTGCATGATGTGCAGACGTAAGCTAACTAGCAGTGAGAGGGAGAGACAAATGGTGAAATTGGGATCTCCTGGGTAATCTTTTTTTCAATTTTTTTTTTACGTTGGCATCTCTGAATGTTGTGTTACCAATTGATAAACACAAAACAAAGAAGAAGACCCTCAATACAGCTGTAAATAAAGGGCGTCTCACTCCATCGAATGAAATGGCACAAATTGGTGTCTGACTGTCTCTGAAGCCCAGGGATAATAAAGGCTCAGGAAAAATGGAGAGAGCAGGTGCACATGAAAAAGCACTTTCACACCCCCACTCCTAACCCAACCGAAAGTATAAGGTATATAAACCCCCAAAATACTCTTGAAAATCTTGATTCCAAAGATGTATAAGATTCAACGAGTATAGTACACCCCAACAAAATAAATTTCAGTAACACACAGACACAGAGCTAAAGATATAGAATGATTTAAAATGAGCATTTGCACTTTAAGTGATGACCGATTATATCTGAGTACCCCTCGATGACCAAACATATGTTTTGTACTTCCGTGACATTTTCTTCCCTGGTTACTCTTGAGTGCTTTTCATACCGGTCTTTCTCAACAGGTCTTTGTTGTAAGCTTACATGGTCCACGCTAAAGCCTTTTTTATATACGAGTTCAAGATAGTTTCTACAAGGGCCTTGGCATAACAGGAAAACCAACATATAAATAGTTTTCAAAATATCAGGAAAAATAAGGCCGGAAAGACGACCAAAATTGATCAAAACAACAGAACTGATGTACATAATTTTCGAACTCTGTCTATTCATGAACTCTTTCGAAGATCATACTCAAATATCTCGAACCGGGCCGCGAAGGTCAGTTGATCAGAAGTAGCTATTATAATTATAAACCTCTTCCTTTAAACGGTTTAGAAAAATACAACAAAAAGACAGAGAATGTCTAGTTACGAACATTAATTCTAAAACAAAAGACAAGAGCACCAAAATATGACAGGGCAATTTATATAGACGCCTTTTGACTCCCAAGAGGCCACACACAAAGAAAACAAAATGACGGCTTGGCATTGAAGGCAAGCTTACGATTCGAGCCAGGTTTGTAATCAGAGATTAAAAAGCTAAAATCGTTCTTTACATTACGGTGACCTGGCATGGTACACGAAGCGATCTCACTCACCGTATCGTCTACAAATTCCAAAGTCGCTTGCTCCCTGATAAAATCCTCGGCGATTCGTTCAACTTCTTTCTCGTCGAGTTGATGTCCGGACAGTTTTTCACTTAGTTCGTACGCGTCTATGGTCTGCGGAAGACATCAAAAAATAAAAAAAAAAGAAGAAAGGATCCAACAAGGACAGAAAGAGAAAAAAACGGCCCGTAAAAGCGGGTTAACTTACTCTCGTTACGCGCTCATGAATTCGAGTAAGCTCCTCTTGTGTTTCGACAACCTGCCTCACGGCCTTCTTTCTCGCGTTGTCTTGAATGATAGCCAGAGCCGGAGCATCTCCACGCTCAGAAAAATCCTCCACTTCCAACATTTTTTCTTTTTTAAAGTAACTAGCCCATGACTTAAGCGATATTTTCGCTCAGGTTCTCAAAGCTAGCAGCGTAAAAAGACAGAGTTTATAATATGGAGATGAGCTTGGGTTGCTATATAAACTGTTTATGAAATCTCAAATATGCCACTAATTCTCCTGTCGAGGGACGGGTAGGGAAATACTACCCATCATCCTTTGTGTGTATGGCGGGAAAAGAGCGAGAAGTGGGGTGCTTACCATTTGACAGAAAAAATCCGGAAATTTCGGTTGAAAGTCAAATGGAACAGTACTTTTCCGGAAAATCCGTTCGGAAATTGTAGACTACCTCTAGAGGCAGTCCTCTTTTTCCGTTCGGAACGGAACGGCGGAAATTTCCTTACCATTTGGTAAATTTTCCAGTTTCCAATCTCTCATCAGCCGAAAACAATTACGAGAAATCGAATTGCAAGTGGTAAGCGTCATCTCGTTCGGTTGGTTTGCTAATTTTGGAAAAACCCTTACCATTACACAACGGTCATCCCAACCGGTTTATTCTGACAAATGGTAAGCACCCGTGGTCATTGCCTGAAGACCTTGAAGCATTGTTCATGCGTATTTGCACCTGGCCTTAAAAACATAAACTAGGAGGCGCAAGAAAAGAAGAAGCAACAATGAAAAATCTAAAATGGAACAGGCTAAACAGGAATTAAAACACGATTTTCATCCTCGTAACAATTTGCAAGCCTTAACAAGTCTTCCTCATGAACAGCTAACACTACCCAGGCCAAGCCAAAATGTTGATCCTCTTTACTTCAGCGTCTTTGTCCAACTTACTTTCATTTCTCAGCTAACGTGCCAATTGGTTTCGGCTTCAAAAGGAAAAACGAAAAAAAGCACTACGTCAAATTTTCAAGGGGTTACTAGCAGTCCGATAGTTCCGAGACATAAACACTCTATTGTCTTTATTGTTCACCACTATTTTTTTGTTTCCGCGCGCCAGTTCAAAAGTGATGTTCAATTATTTTCAGCTATTTTGGACGAAAGTCGTGAAAATTTGAAAAAGAAAACAGAAATAAACCCACTAAATACAAATCAATCCATCTCTCAATTTTTTTGTATAAGCCCGCTTGTTGTGCATGCCCGAGGCGCGAATACAAGGGTCCCATTTTCCAGCTCCTTAACCGTCATCTGATTTGGGCTGCAATCAAAATCTGCGTATAATGAACAGGTCTACAACGTAGGAAATTAAAAAAATAGCTGACCATATATGAACACTCGTGGCTCCTCGAAATTGCATATAGGAACGATGTTAGGCGAGTTAACGACTTAACGAGTTAGGCGAGTATAACGAGTAGAATGGTGACGATTGAAGAGGGGAGGGACGAGACCGGGCAACCGTACATATTTATAATTAAGACCAGGCCTGGGTTGTTCGAAAGCTGGATAACGCTATTTACTATCCAACTGCAGCGAATACTGTCCAAATAACAGTACAAATATACAGCGATATTGTACAGTTAGTTGTACAGTAGAAAACTGTTTACCGTACAAGTTGGCGCGCGCACGCAAAATTGTCACACTCTCCATCTTTCATTGATAAATTTATTGACTACAGCAGTTGGATAATAAATCTTTTATTAGATGTTTTGGTATGTAGTATCCCTTTACATTTTTACTCGTTGTTTGTATTTTGACTCGCCCTTCGCTAATTCGGGCTCGTCAAAATACGACACAACTCGTAAAAATATACAGCGATACTACACACCAAAACATCTAATAAGATATATATACACCGAATAAATCACTATCCAGCAGATAGCGTGGTTTAGTTGTCGGTTAGCACTTATTGACTGGATAGTGATTTATCCGGTGGATAGCGTTATCCAGCCTTAGAACAACTGGGGCCTGATAAATCACTATCCAGCGGATAGCGTGGTTTGTTTTGTTATCACTTAACCACTGGATAGCGATTTATCCGGTGGATAGCGTTATCCAGCCTTCGAACAATTTTTTGCTTCTCGATGTCCATGCATAATAACACAGCCTTAAATTTAATCTATTCCCTCTTGGCAATAACCCCGAATAAAATTCTTTTCAGATGCGAACTTTCCGTCAAGTTTCTTTTTTTCTGACTGTTTATATATTCAAAGCGCACAACCGCAACGTGCAGTACATTCCTTTTGTGTAAAGCATATTTCTCATTGTTAAAATGAATTTTAATGTCGGTATTTAAGGAGGTGTAAAATGACACACCCATTTTAGCGTCAGTCGCGGTTGCATTGCAGGGAAGGCAAGAGCGAAGACATCTTCGTCGATGTACTTTCTTCAGGCAAGTTTATGTTTCCTCTTCCTCTCTTATGTGAATTCTTGTTTAATTAGTTGTTATCTTTTCTTTTAGTCTCCCTAGCTTTTCAGTTTTAGCCTTTTAATAGCTCAAAATAGCCTTACCGTTGTGAAAGTCTCGAGGTCATGATAAACATGTATTCTAATCGCCGTTCCTTTCCAAGCACGACCATCCACACTTTCTCCCTTACGATGAAAACAGAAAACCCTCTCCGCGCCTGCCATTGCTGGTAGTCGTTTTAACGTTTTATTTCACATGTAGAGGGAAACTTCTTTTTAATTGCGAAAGAGGTCGGGCAACGTTGCTCAGTATACTAAGTAATTAGTTCAAGTCTAATCGCGTTTATTCATCGCTTGAGCCTGAAACATGATTTTGTTGTTGTTTGCACTAGTCGAACAGAGCCAGCAAAGGTGAATCCAAAGAAATTGTATTGGAGTGTTACGTTCAGCTTTGGCACTGCTTTCATGATCAACGCGTCATTATCAATTCAAATGAAGTGTGACACGACAAGTAATGGACTCCTGTGAAGCCGCTGTTTGTTATATCCTGCTTGGCTTGTTCTCGTTGGAAACAATTCAACTGAACCGCAGATAAGTGAATCACAGTTGTTGCTAAATTTACTTTAACTAGACTTTTTTTTAATCTGGTCTTTCCTTCTTTCTTGGCACGAGGTCTTCCTAATAAGCCCAGTTAAAAACCCTAGGGATATTCAGATATAGGGGGTTTCTAGATAACCGATAGTAAATGACGGAAAATTATATTTAAGGGAACGTGATTACAGTGAGATCGAAATAGCCAGGTTAAAACTTCAGTAGAGACTGGAAAGGGTGAGGCCCTTTCAAGGGTTCGAATTTTACGAAGGCTGAGGACCTGTGGGTTAGAAATTTTGTAATATCTTGTTTCAGTTTGGGGTGCAAACTTTTCTTGAAAACTCTTTCAGAAGGTTAATAAAAAGTGTAAACCTGATTGCAAGTAGACAATGCAACGGTTTCTGACAGATGGAGGCTGAATAAGGAAAGGTGGACTCGAAAATGGTCTTGATTTTTGAATTGTCTGTGCAGAAAAAATTAACTTCTTGAGGATTGTGTTGTGGCCGTGTGACTTCTTTTGGGTCTGGTACTAGCCCTATCGGACTTAATTAGTTGCAATAATTTACTATTATTTCTCCTCTCCATCATCACTTACTCACCCGAGTAACTTTCCCCTCAACCACCTCCCCTAAGGTCCGAATTTTCTGAGGTATGTACTAGATTTCCAAATTGATTCATCTCAATCGCTGGTTTTGCTCTGCTGCTGAATTTTTTATAATCTGTTGGACGGGCCTCCGGGGTGGAAGGAGGGCGGATACGCGTTTCGCCAAGATTTCTTAAACAAATGCGAAACCACATCAAATGACTACTGTTTTCTGAAAACTTATGAAATCGTCAACGTGACTGCAAATTTGTCAGTTGACTGAGTGAGGTAAAATGGTGTTATTTATTGATATTTCAATTTCTTTCTCCAGGTTGGAAATATATATACTAGTGTTGAAAGAAAGCGCCGCCATCCTGGATCGCAGAGTACTCTTGCACTCTGGAGCAACTGAGTTGGCTATTGGAAACATCAACTTCAGATAAGTGCATTTAATATTTGTGCTCTTTGTAACCATTTAACGGTTTCTGTGAAAGAATGATACAAAAAGAAAATTATCAACCGGAGTAACTGTATTGTTGATGAACCAAATTCTCAGAATTAATATAAATTTAATAGTATACGACGACACGGTAATGAGAAATAACGTTTTGAGTATGGGATGTACCTTAACAGTTACCACCGAGTTCGTTATCTTAGGGATGACCCTGAAATTGTCGAATACTGTGTCTTGTGATTTTCATTTTAAAACTAAGTTCCTCTTTCGTAATGCGTATGACATTTCGATCAATAACCAGAACCAAACGTTTTCAAAAAAAGTTGATGAGAAAACAACAGTTTTCCTAAACAACTGAAAACAATGGTCACTTCTCTTCGAGAAAAAATTAAATGAAAAGCAACAGATAGCATGCCCATGGTTTAGCAAATGAATAATACAAACGTGGAACTGAAAAGCTTTCTTGTTTTTCGCATCAAGTCCGATATGACTTATTGTAGTTGTTTTGCATGTTTACATCCTATAAACTTGAGGAGTATCTGGGGTATATACTGTGAAGTATCTCAGTTGAAGGGTTTAAACTTCCAGTTCGTAAATTATATTGTAAACTTCACGAAAAAATGCTACACATTCTTACAGCCTATCACTGCGAACGGGTCTCGACATTTTTCAAGCTAAACTAAATCTGTTCGATTGAAATTCAAGGGAAATTATGCCAGTTGACTTAATTTTTCTTTTAAGAAACATTCAGTTAACTGCTAGACAGATTATCAGGCTACAAATGTTTTTGATTCTAAACAAGAGAACATCAAAACACTGGATTGAGCATGGTAGCTTTTTAAGAGACTTGTGTAAAGAGTAAGTACATTGGGAGAGAATAAAGTAAATACAAAGGTAATATAAATAAACTCCTAAACAGTTGTTAGTTCGTGCTACTCAATTCAATTCTTCAATGAAGAGACTTGAAAAGCAACCCGGTGAGTAATTTGAAAAGGAGGCCGTGAAACATATTTCATACTGTACTTTACTTCTGGACTTTAATTAAAACTCAAATGACTCTAAGGAATTTTCGTTACTTCTGATTTCTACCAAATTTGGAGTTCGGGCTGAAAGAATTACAAAATTGAGCTATTAAGGTGATTCCTCAGGAATCAAAGTTTTCGAACGATTCTTTTGAAACTTTCTATGAATGTTCCCTACCAACCACTGTTTCGAGAAATACAATAAAAAAGATAGGTCACCATGCTCTCAAAAGAGCCCATTTATGCCTAATCACCAGTGCGTTATTTCATCAGTTCAAGTTACATTTTGCGGTAGCTGGAAGCGAGATTTTTTTGAGAAATACTAAGTAAAAAGCTTGATAGATAGAAAGTCTCGAGCATATGGAGCAATGTAATATTTAATTAATGGAACATTCACACAATTTTCAACGAAATCGACTCAAAACGTTCGTCGAGTCGTTGTTTTCAAGTTCATAATTTGCATCCTCGAGCAACGGTCTTGTGTCCGCTTTTAGCTATACCTTTTTTTCCGTTACACCAAAATTATGTAATAAACAATATAGGTTGCCATGCTAGCATTTATTTCTCCGTAGAGCTTACCTTGAAGGAAATCTCTTGATGTTGTGTATGTGCTCGCGCTAATGGCGCGAAAATCGTACGCATAAGGGATGCGCAATTCAAATAGCGGACTTAAGGTGGCTCCCTATGGTTTTGCGATCGTGCGGGCGCTGAAGACGAAATCTTAAAGCCTGGTTTACACTTGTGGGATAAGCGTAACACAAGTGAAATAAGCACAAGCATAAGACAGAAACATGTTCCTTTTTTCTTGTGCTCTGTGCGCGCTCAAAGGAAAACGTGTTTTACGATATTTTATGACATCAACATGACCACAAAATGCAAAACTGACAGTGTTTTTCTCGCGTTTCCTTCGGTGAAATTCCGTAGAATTTGGCAGACTGGCAATAAATATTGAAGAGGCAGAGGGCCGACTTCAAACACAACTTAAAGCGAGATTCAATTAGTCCTGACCAGCAAATTTATTTGACTTTCCATAGGAGGAAGGCAAATTCCTAAAGATAAACATAAGACGAATTAATACAAATTACTAACGGAAGACGGCAGAAAACTAAGAGGAAAATACAAAACAGACGATGAACTGAACGGCTTACCAAAATGCTGGCAACGGGGTTCTGAGAACCAAGAAGTTAGAAGTGTACCGGACGATAAACTAGCACTAAATGAACATGAAGGAATAACACAAATATATACGCAACGAAATTTACATACGACGCGAGAAAAAAAGCGTGCAGAATGTGAAAAAATACATTAACATACGGAACAAAAAAGGACACAAAGAAAACACGAAATATGGAAAACACCAAATATAGAAAACACGAAATAGCCGCAACAAATATTTTACTTTAGTCGGAGCTCTTTTTTCAAGGAATTCTATTTGACCAGTTTTTCAACAGCGGTCAAAGACATAAATTTGCAAAATAAAAAAAAAGTTGCCTTTACAAACCCTACTTTTTCCGTATTAAAAATTCGTAGTCCTGCGGATTCGATGTACTGTGAAAATTTTGGAAGATTTTTACTGAAGGAAATTCAAGAAAATCGCAAATAAAGCCATAAAAAACGGTAAAAAAATACATTTGCTTGGGCATTTATAATTCAAGACTAAAAGGCAAACTTTTCACAGAGATGACAGTAAAACAATATTTTGACCTTGCATATTACATTGAATAAGTTTGAGAGGGCTGGGTGTAAAAACGAATGCAAAAACAGCGTTCAAACATAACACTAACGCGCGCAACACTATAAATGATTACTCTATGGAGCCACGTACCTTAAAACGATTTAAAAGATCCTGAAGATGGTGTTTTGGGAGGAAGGTTTCGTAAATAATTAAGAATCAAAGTAATTTCCAGAATTATCTCTAAATTCGAAGCCAGAATTTTAAATAAAAAATCGTACGTGGGCTATGCACAAATTCGCTATATGCAGACATTTGCGCTCAAATTTGACTAAATACAACAACAATAATTTTATTCACTCGAACATTTACAGCTGCACAAAAACATGTATAAATAGAAAGACAGAAAAAAATAATACAATTCGAGTCCGAGACTGAAGTAACCCGAACGTTTTCTAGTCATTCTCCAGTTATTGTAAGGTTTCTATAAATTTTAAGAGTATACAGAACTCTTAAGAGAAAAATGAGACGTGTGTAAGTACTCTTCGGATCGCCAGTTTTACGTTTAGAATCTCGCTTATTTATTGGATTGTGCGTATTGAATCAAATTACGAATCACAGAGCTCAATAACTTTCAATCGTTGCATTGCGGACTCTAATTTGCTCATACGGGCGGTTGCCGTGTTGACTGACACCCGATCTTTCAGTTTACGTCTAGGGAAAAATAATGGTTAATTTTCAATTCAATTTTTAATTTATTGTCTGGCTTCTTACAATTCTCGTTATTACATGGCAGTGAAGCTGTTGGCAGGAGATCCCAGCAAGTTTTTACCAATCTTTCTACGGTATCTATCTACCAGGAGAGCCGATAATAACATGGTGATCATGATGATACTTATTAATTGTTAAGCTAATCAATGCAGTTGCTTATTGAGTAAGATCATTTGCATTTTTCTTATAAATATAGGATAAAAATGGGAGGGAGTCTTCTTCTGTCATAATGTAGATCATTTCATATTTTGGTTCCTATGGCTTTTAGTGAGAATTTACCGTAATTTGTGCTATGATATTCCATGTAAAGTTTCTCTCTAGATCTTGCATTATATTAGTTCAGAAGATAATTTTGCAAAAAGTAATTGTTACCTGTGATTGGTAAACGTGTTTGTTCTTTGTGAGTACATAAAATCCTAGATTTTCCTGATTTCTGCTCTGTTTTCGGGAGGCTTTTGCTGATATATCAAGCAAAAACGTTTTTTCTGCATGAAATACAAATAGCAGAGTAGCTTTATAGTATCTTTTGTACCTTTTTGCCAAGTTCTACTGAATAAAATTTTTGTGAAACTAATATTATAGTTTTCATAAAGTCATATTAGTTAATGTTTTTGTGGAACGTAACTTTTGTGCCCTTTCAAATAAGACATGGTGAACTGCACTGCTGTAAATACAAATAAATAAAAATAAGATGTGGTCAATTTGATATTTTTGTTATGGCACAGAGGTTTAACACAGAATTTGGCAACATGGCTAGTATTGTAAAGTAGTTTTTCATTATTAGAAAGTTCCTTAAAGCACATTGTGAAGAATTGTCTTAGTCTTTTTTAACCAAGATCGAATTACAAAATCAATTTCAAAATTCCAGATTTGTGACCTAGATTTGGGCTCTTGCGTAGTTTTCAGAACACTATTTCACATTGGTGCTTCAAATTCTGCACAATGCCTCAGAAATTAGAGAGTTAGATGTTCCACACATTCAGGGATAATTGGGTCAGAAAAGGCGAAATTTTGTACTTAATTTAGCTCTACTTTAAAATTTTTGGAGGAAAAGTTTCGCAAAATTGTGATGAGTTCTCTTTCTGGGAATGAATTTTCGCTCTTACAATATATTTATGTCATGTTAGAAAATTTAACAACACATTTGGCACTAGGGCACAATAACACGAAATCCAATAGGAAATCTAGCAATTTCAGTTCAAGTGGACGAAAATCTTGTACCAGAATAATGCTAACTATATTAAAATTATTTTTGCATTTTCTAAATGCTACAGCTATAAATAATTGTCTGGAATAACACCAGAACCAATTTCCCATAGGAACTCGAGAAAATAAATTTCATACTTTAAAGAAATTATGCAAACACAGATAAACTTTTTAAAATCATCATTGTCATTTCACCAGAGTACTTTTCAAGTGTTTCTTATGAGCTTCAAAATTTGATTTCAACATTTGGTGTTATTAGAAATGGTTACTTAAAACATTCGCACAGACGTTTGCGGTATGATGCAAATAATCTTGGTACAAAGTTTTTGTCCACTTGTTACTTGAATTTCTGATGAATTCCATCTTAATGTATGTAAAAGAAGTTTTTGACTGACACTTGACTAGAGAAAAGGGATTTTGTTGGAGGGCCATATTGTTGGATGGAATGTAACACTGAGAAAAAAATCAAAAATTTTGCTAAGAACACATCATATATTATCACAGGATGAAAATCAAAACTGTGTAAATACAGTGATATTAGACACAAAATAGCTGAACTAGACATCAAAAGTCGCTCAACATTTTACTACGATAGAAGTGCAAAATTGACAAGCTCTAAAACCAGAAGAAATTAAATATTCCTCAAAAGATAAATTTAAACTCCAGGCATTAGTAATTAAATTCAGAGAGAGCTTATTATCAGAAAGAATTTTTACATCTGAGCTATACCTTATTAGGTTTTACTTATTGAACTTCAAGGTACTTCAAGTGCTGTTCGGGTTCCATTTCAACTTACTTGGACAACATATCCAGTTATTATTTGCTTGATATATGGAATTTTGTCTTGTTGTACACTCGACCTAGACCGACATTTCTTGGTTGAAATGTTTAAAAACATTTCTTTGCTTTCGATTTGATTAGAAAACGTAGAGACTTCTGTTTCTTATGAGAAGTGAATAAATTTTGAGTGATGTCTGGGAAAATTGGAACTACTGGTAACCAGTAAGCATAGGGCTGGTGTTTCAGAAAATATATTTAAAATTTATAATTGTATTGTCCTTGAAGGATAGCTGTGTGTAATTGGTTAAATTGTTCCTTGGTCATTTTTAGCAGATTGTTGTTTTTCCTTTGGTATCAATGGAAAGCCAATACGAGATTTCCACTTTTCCTGAGCGTTCATTGTTCCAGCTACTGATCAGTTAAAAAAATTAGAAAGTATTCCGTTTGCGAACGGGTAATTTAATGACTGAGGTGACATGAAGGTTTTAAAACAGGATTTCAGCGAGGCATCAATTCTAAAACAAATCTGTTACTGCATATAAACTATTAAAAACATTCTGTTTGGGTTTACCACCTGTCAACTGATCAGCGTGAGAGCCTCACCATCACTCCCCTAAAATGAAAAGAACTTTTTGCTATCATTCATAGGGTGAAAAAGATATGTACGCTCAATCTACTGTTGAAAAAATGTAGAGCAATTTGAGTCTTGCGAAATAAAGGACTTGACTTTAGGTTAAAAATTCATTTCATGGGCGCTTAATAACAGTGATTGAGCCAACATAAACGGTAATGGTCTTGTGGAAATCGAAGGTTAAAAGTTGATGGTGTATGAGAAAAGGAACAATGTGTTGTGTCACTTAATTACAAAATAGGGGCTTATTAGCAATGAGCCGTTCACTTTTCAAGAACTAGTGATTAACCTATAATTTCTCCTTACTGTAGCAAGACATTTACAAGCAGACAAGTCATGAGAATTAAAAAAATCGTCAGCCAACGAAAATTGTTTTGATGTCAAATTTTCCAATTATATCATCGAATTTATGTTTTATTATAATTATAGAAATATACGACAAGTAATGAAGGGAATTCAATTAAGATCAAAAGCTTGATATTTTTAACTTAGAAAACATCAAAGAACCAGCACTGGATTATTATTTTCCGCTGCCTATGTTTTAAGGCAAAAACTGACTTTATTCAATGTTAACAGAGTAAGTAAAAGAATTGTAAAATGTTCAAGCTCTTGAGCGTTAAATTTGTTAGGAGTTTTTTTCTTTTGAATTGATCCAGCCGTTTGAAAACGTTATTAAAGTTCACAGTTCAGTGACACTGAAAATTGCGCCATGAGCACACGAAGTGAATTCAGTTAATGTTCTCAAAATAACTGTTGCTTTTAACTTAGAAAATCTGGCTCAATAAATAACCCACAGGTTGAAAAACTGTTTTTGTGGCATTAAATCTCAAAATTTTACGTCAATGCCTTACTTTTTAGATAAAGACGTGAAGCCGTTCTTAGATTTGTGACAGCTAAATGCTACACAATGACTAAGAATTGTTCAACAACATAGGAAACAAATTCCATAGTAAACCCCGGGCAGAATTTCTTCTAGGCTACAGTTACCAAACAATGATATAAATTGAAGACTGTATTGTTGTTTTAAGCATCCTGCACACAGAAAAGTCCATATTTGTACCGTCAGAACAAATGGTGTGGTCAGTTTACAAGATGAGTTGTATAAGAAAACATCCGGAAATGAAGAATTGTGATTCTGGAATTTATTAACTATGAATTCAACACCAACAACAACTTTACTTTAGTATTCCCATTTCTTAATTAAAGCAGGTATTTTACCGATATCAAGCAAATTGATATTCATCACAATAAAGAAATATGTATCAAGAGTAGGTGAATTTGTAAAATACAGACTAATCAATGACATGTTCTACAAAACAAAACCGGCTGTTAATCTACTGACATGTAGATTAGCATTACGGAAAAGAAAAAATAACTTTTCATCATTATTAACCTCCATGAGTGGCCTTTTTCGTTCAATCATTTTCCCAACAAGGAAATTTCTTGGGTCATGTAAAATGAAATAAAAAATGCACAAATTTCATTTTCAACCGAGTTGAATGTGCAGTGTTGAGACCCTCAAGCTTTCAGGAGTTCTTAGAGAATGGAAAATCTTCCAGTTTCGATTTTCGGGTTGAGTTTTGAGCAACTTTTCTGTGTCCAGTAGCTTTTTATATGTTTAGTAGTCTAAGCATTTTGTCATTTTTAAAACCCTAAGTAAACTAACAGCTAATTTTCCGCTTTTCTGAAATGGTAATAGAATCCAAGGTGGCAGATATTGAGAGGCTTTAAAACATTGGTGTCTACATCTCAAACTTGAAAAATTACATTAACTTGTGTCGAAAAATATGAAAGAAATTAGGAAACGGACAAAATTTACAATTACAGAGTTTTGCGAATTCTTACGCTCATTCTTTGTTAATTAAACCAGTATGTCAAAGTGTGGCAATTCAAATAGCGTAAAACTTCTAAGCAATTGCATTCATATTGTTAATCACTTATAAAATATTCGGAAAGTTGAAAATAAGTTTCTTGCCTTTTGATTGATCAATAATGATTACTCTTGTCGACAGGCACACGGATATGAAAACAGCCAGGCCAGAAAACGTACTGAGGAACTACACAATATTAAAATCAACCAGTTTGAAATGAAGTAACACGTCTTCGACACATAATGTGAACACCTCTGCAGTATACATTTAGTGATTTTCTAAAACTCTTTAAATATGTAAAAATTACGGGCCATGCCTACAAGTACAATACTTTCACAAAACCTTTCTAGTGTTAAGAAGGTTTAAGAGCTCAATAAAGGTGTCTGACAAAGGGCTCTAAAAACCATCTAAAAAAATTACAGCTAAACAGATAGATCAAAATATATAAACCAAGCCACACAATCAGTGTGGAAAAAACCTGTCTCCTTGTCCATTATTCTAATGTACCGGAGAGGAGGTTGGAGGGGGTAAGATTACTCTTCCTCCCACCTTCCTCCACTCCACCGGAGAGGAGGTTGGAGGGGGTAAGATTACTCTTCCTCCCACCTTCCTCCACTCCACCGGAGAGGAGGTTGGAGGGGGTAAGATTACTCTTCCTCCCACCTTCCTCCACTCCACCGGAGAGGAGGTTGGAGGGGGTAAGATTACTCTTCCTCCCACCTTCCTCCACTCCACCGGAGAGGAGGTTGGAGGGGGTAAGATTACTCTTCCTCCCACCTTCCTCCACTCCACCGGAGAGGAGGTTGGAGGGGGTAAGATTACTCTTCCTCCCACCTTCCTCCACTCCACCGGAGAGGAGGTTGGAGGGGGTAAGATTACTCTTCCTCCCACCTTCCTCCACTCCACCGGAGAGGAGGTTGGAGGGGGTAAGATTACTCTTCCTCCCACCTTCCTCCACTCCACCGGAGAGGAGGTTGGAGGGGGTAAGATTACTCTTCCTCCCACCTTCCTCCACTCCACCGGAGAGGAGGTTGGAGGGGGTAAGATTACTCTTCCTCCCACCTTCCTCCACTCCACCGGAGAGGAGGTTGGAGGGGGTAAGATTACTCTTC
Organism: Orbicella faveolata; assembly: GCF_042242905.1. NCBI lineage: Eukaryota > Metazoa > Cnidaria > Anthozoa > Scleractinia > Merulinidae > Orbicella > Orbicella faveolata. Next base: position 33,727,745 of record NW_028301536.1, on the reverse strand, counting down.
CTCCCACCTTCCTCCACTCCACCGGAGAGGAGGTTGGAGGGGGTAAGATTACTCTTCCTCCCACCTTCCTCCACTCCACCGGAGAGGAGGTTGGAGGGGGTAAGATTACTCTTCCTCCCACCTTCCTCCACTCCACCGGAGAGGAGGTTGGAGGGGGTAAGATTACTCTTCCTCCCACCTTCCTCCACTCCACCGGAGAGGAGGTTGGAGGGGGTAAGATTACTCTTCCTCCCACCTTCCTCCACTCCACCGGAGAGGAGGTTGGAGGGGGTAAGATTACTCTTCCTCCCACCTTCCTCCACTCCACCGGAGAGGAGGTTGGAGGGGGTAAGATTACTCTTCCTCCCACCTTCCTCCACTCCACCGGAGAGGAGGTTGGAGGGGGTAAGATTACTCTTCCTCCCACCTTCCTCCACTCCACCGGAGAGGAGGTTGGAGGGGGTAAGATTACTCTTCCTCCCACCTTCCTCCACTCCACCGGAGAGGAGGTTGGAGGGGGTAAGATTACTCTTCCTCCCACCTTCCTCCACTCCACCGGAGAGGAGGTTGGAGGGGGTAAGATTACTCTTCCTCCCACCTTCCTCCACTCCACCGGAGAGGAGGTTGGAGGGGGTAAGATTACTCTTCCTCCCACCTTCCTCCACTCCACCGGAGAGGAGGTTGGAGGGGGTAAGATTACTCTTCCTCCCACCTTCCTCCACTCCACCGGAGAGGAGGTTGGAGGGGGTAAGATTACTCTTCCTCCCACCTTCCTCCACTCCACCGGAGAGGAGGTTGGAGGGGGTAAGATTACTCTTCCTCCCACCTTCCTCCACTCCACCGGAGAGGAGGTTGGAGGGGGTAAGATTACTCTTCCTCCCACCTTCCTCCACTCCACCGGAGAGGAGGTTGGAGGGGGTAAGATTACTCTTCCTCCCACCTTCCTCCACTCCACCGGAGAGGAGGTTGGAGGGGGTAAGATTACTCTTCCTCCCACCTTCCTCCACTCCACCGGAGAGGAGGTTGGAGGGGGTAAGATTACTCTTCCTCCCACCTTCCTCCACTCCACCGGAGAGGAGGTTGGAGGGGGTAAGATTACTCTTCCTCCCACCTTCCTCCACTCCACCGGAGAGGAGGTTGGAGGGGGTAAGATTACTCTTCCTCCCACCTTCCTCCACTCCACCGGAGAGGAGGTTGGAGGGGGTAAGATTACTCTTCCTCCCACCTTCCTCCACTCCACCGGAGAGGAGGTTGGAGGGGGTAAGATTACTCTTCCTCCCACCTTCCTCCACTCCACCGGAGAGGAGGTTGGAGGGGGTAAGATTACTCTTCCTCCCACCTTCCTCCACTCCACCGGAGAGGAGGTTGGAGGGGGTAAGATTACTCTTCCTCCCACCTTCCTCCACTCCACCGGAGAGGAGGTTGGAGGGGGTAAGATTACTCTTCCTCCCACCTTCCTCCACTCCACCGGAGAGGAGGTTGGAGGGGGTAAGATTACTCTTCCTCCCACCTTCCTCCACTCCACCGGAGAGGAGGTTGGAGGGGGTAAGATTACTCTTCCTCCCACCTTCCTCCACTCCACCGGAGAGGAGGTTGGAGGGGGTAAGATTACTCTTCCTCCCACCTTCCTCCACTCCACCGGAGAGGAGGTTGGAGGGGGTAAGATTACTCTTCCTCCCACCTTCCTCCACTCCACCGGAGAGGAGGTTGGAGGGGGTAAGATTACTCTTCCTCCCACCTTCCTCCACTCCACCGGAGAGGAGGTTGGAGGGGGTAAGATTACTCTTCCTCCCACCTTCCTCCACTCCACCGGAGAGGAGGTTGGAGGGGGTAAGATTACTCTTCCTCCCACCTTCCTCCACTCCACCGGAGAGGAGGTTGGAGGGGGTAAGATTACTCTTCCTCCCACCTTCCTCCACTCCACCGGAGAGGAGGTTGGAGGGGGTAAGATTACTCTTCCTCCCACCTTCCTCCACTCCACCGGAGAGGAGGTTGGAGGGGGTAAGATTACTCTTCCTCCCACCTTCCTCCACTCCACCGGAGAGGAGGTTGGAGGGGGTAAGATTACTCTTCCTCCCACCTTCCTCCACTCCACCGGAGAGGAGGTTGGAGGGGGTAAGATTACTCTTCCTCCCACCTTCCTCCACTCCACCGGAGAGGAGGTTGGAGGGGGTAAGATTACTCTTCCTCCCACCTTCCTCCACTCCACCGGAGAGGAGGTTGGAGGGGGTAAGATTACTCTTCCTCCCACCTTCCTCCACTCCACCGGAGAGGAGGTTGGAGGGGGTAAGATTACTCTTCCTCCCACCTTCCTCCACTCCACCGGAGAGGAGGTTGGAGGGGGTAAGATTACTCTTCCTCCCACCTTCCTCCACTCCACCGGAGAGGAGGTTGGAGGGGGTAAGATTACTCTTCCTCCCACCTTCCTCCACTCCACCGGAGAGGAGGTTGGAGGGGGTAAGATTACTCTTCCTCCCACCTTCCTCCACTCCACCGGAGAGGAGGTTGGAGGGGGTAAGATTACTCTTCCTCCCACCTTCCTCCACTCCACCGGAGAGGAGGTTGGAGGGGGTAAGATTACTCTTCCTCCCACCTTCCTCCACTCCACCGGAGAGGAGGTTGGAGGGGGTAAGATTACTCTTCCTCCCACCTTCCTCCACTCCACCGGAGAGGAGGTTGGAGGGGGTAAGATTACTCTTCCTCCCACCTTCCTCCACTCCACCGGAGAGGAGGTTGGAGGGGGTAAGATTACTCTTCCTCCCACCTTCCTCCACTCCACCGGAGAGGAGGTTGGAGGGGGTAAGATTACTCTTCCTCCCACCTTCCTCCACTCCACCGGAGAGGAGGTTGGAGGGGGTAAGATTACTCTTCCTCCCACCTTCCTCCACTCCACCGGAGAGGAGGTTGGAGGGGGTAAGATTACTCTTCCTCCCACCTTCCTCCACTCCACCGGAGAGGAGGTTGGAGGGGGTAAGATTACTCTTCCTCCCACCTTCCTCCACTCCACCGGAGAGGAGGTTGGAGGGGGTAAGATTACTCTTCCTCCCACCTTCCTCCACTCCACCGGAGAGGAGGTTGGAGGGGGTAAGATTACTCTTCCTCCCACCTTCCTCCACTCCACCGGAGAGGAGGTTGGAGGGGGTAAGATTACTCTTCCTCCCACCTTCCTCCACTCCACCGGAGAGGAGGTTGGAGGGGGTAAGATTACTCTTCCTCCCACCTTCCTCCACTCCACCGGAGAGGAGGTTGGAGGGGGTAAGATTACTCTTCCTCCCACCTTCCTCCACTCCACCGGAGAGGAGGTTGGAGGGGGTAAGATTACTCTTCCTCCCACCTTCCTCCACTCCACCGGAGAGGAGGTTGGAGGGGGTAAGATTACTCTTCCTCCCACCTTCCTCCACTCCACCGGAGAGGAGGTTGGAGGGGGTAAGATTACTCTTCCTCCCACCTTCCTCCACTCCACCGGAGAGGAGGTTGGAGGGGGTAAGATTACTCTTCCTCCCACCTTCCTCCACTCCACCGGAGAGGAGGTTGGAGGGGGTAAGATTACTCTTCCTCCCACCTTCCTCCACTCCACCGGAGAGGAGGTTGGAGGGGGTAAGATTACTCTTCCTCCCACCTTCCTCCACTCCACCGGAGAGGAGGTTGGAGGGGGTAAGATTACTCTTCCTCCCACCTTCCTCCACTCCACCGGAGAGGAGGTTGGAGGGGGTAAGATTACTCTTCCTCCCACCTTCCTCCACTCCACCGGAGAGGAGGTTGGAGGGGGTAAGATTACTCTTCCTCCCACCTTCCTCCACTCCACCGGAGAGGAGGTTGGAGGGGGTAAGATTACTCTTCCTCCCACCTTCCTCCACTCCACCGGAGAGGAGGTTGGAGGGGGTAAGATTACTCTTCCTCCCACCTTCCTCCACTCCACCGGAGAGGAGGTTGGAGGGGGTAAGATTACTCTTCCTCCCACCTTCCTCCACTCCACCGGAGAGGAGGTTGGAGGGGGTAAGATTACTCTTCCTCCCACCTTCCTCCACTCCACCGGAGAGGAGGTTGGAGGGGGTAAGATTACTCTTCCTCCCACCTTCCTCCACTCCACCGGAGAGGAGGTTGGAGGGGGTAAGATTACTCTTCCTCCCACCTTCCTCCACTCCACCGGAGAGGAGGTTGGAGGGGGTAAGATTACTCTTCCTCCCACCTTCCTCCACTCCACCGGAGAGGAGGTTGGAGGGGGTAAGATTACTCTTCCTCCCACCTTCCTCCACTCCACCGGAGAGGAGGTTGGAGGGGGTAAGATTACTCTTCCTCCCACCTTCCTCCACTCCACCGGAGAGGAGGTTGGAGGGGGTAAGATTACTCTTCCTCCCACCTTCCTCCACTCCACCGGAGAGGAGGTTGGAGGGGGTAAGATTACTCTTCCTCCCACCTTCCTCCACTCCACCGGAGAGGAGGTTGGAGGGGGTAAGATTACTCTTCCTCCCACCTTCCCAAAGTTAATTTATTCATATATTCCAACTACTCTTTGGCAAATTAAAATGACCAAGGTGAAAAAGGTAGTCTTTTATTGAGACTTTTTATTTCTTATCTGCAAATTCGTCTTTTTATGGAGAGCAGTTTGGTAGAGATTTATTCTGAGTGTTTTTGTGAGTGATTTTTGTCATTCTGTGAAACGGAAACTACTCGTTAGTGTGTAATATTTTCTGCCAGTTAGTATTAGTGGGTGGTATAGGAAACCAAAGGGTAGAAAACAAAAGAAATACTAAGTACAGGGGGATAGTAGGAACTAATACGAAGTTGTGGCGTGTACAATTCCACTATCTATTTCACAGGTTAAGTAAAACCACTCTAATCGGAGGATCGTAAACCCTTTAGTATTTGAGTAGTCTCTTATACCAATGTGGAGGAAATTAGTTTGGCAGGAAGGTGCTCTGAAAAAGGATGATTGAAGGATTGTTGGTTATAGTTAAACTTACTCTTTAAATCTTTACCCTGGGGAAGTAGAGGAATGTGGATTTCATTGACAATTATTCATTCAGGTGAGGTTCATGGGGGTTGGGGACAGAAATTACAGCTCTTTGAATGATCTTTGCTCGGAGGAAAGTAGAGGATTTTAAATTGGAGGCAAACCACCAGGCTTGATGTTCTCAGGAAAGAAGGAAAATTGTTTATGAGATTTTAACTCCATTCCACAATTCCCTCTAGAAGAAAACAGGATTGTGGAGGGGTGTTAAACTCTCTCAATTTTCTTCTTTAGGACAGAGCAGGATATTGAATGTAAGCCTTTACTCACTATGGGATTAACCATCTCGGCATTACTGGCAGCTTTGGGAGAGGGGAATGTTGATAGGAGTAATCCAAATTTATATAGAGAAGTAAAGGACAACGACACAAGTTCAACCACATTAAGGTTTTGCGGCTCATTTGTTTTTCCATGTTTAAGTTTCTGGTTGTTATTTATTATAGTAAGGTTTTAAGAGCTTATTGGAGTGTAGTCTTTAATTTGCTCTTAGCGCCTTCTTTACATCAGTGAAGTTTACTTTCGTTTACTACGAAAATCTCCTTGCCATTCAGTTCTCAAACATGATTTTAATATAGACATATCTACATGACCATGTCAGGATTGAAAGATGTACATTAAAATGAATTTTATTCTTCAAGTTTTACTGCTTAGTTCAAAGCATTTATTCTTAAGTGTTCCTGCACTTGTCTTGGAGCCAGATCTTTGCTGTGGTGCTCCGTCATATTTCACTTTCTTGACTATTGCTCATCCTGCCTGTTGATAGAACTAAATTTTAATGGTACATTACTACGTGTTAACTAGAATATCAGCCATCTTGATCTCACACATGGTAAATAACCCATCTATACTGATGGTCATTCATTTTTACCTTGTCCAGTGTCAGGAGTGAAATAGTAAATTCAGAAATGATTCTGCACTTGTCTTGTAGCCAGAATTTTGCTGCAGTGCTTTGTCACTGTTCACTTTCTTGACTATTCCTCGCCCTACCTGCTGATAGAATCAAATATTTAATGGTAGATTAAAACATGTCAACTAGAATTTCCAGCCATCTTGACCTTGTGCTTGGTAGATAACCCATATTGAAGCAATAGAGCACTTTTTCCGTGTTAACATAGCCTAATCTAAACACTCGGAGGGTTAGGAGAATTTGAGACGATTATGCAAACCTGAGACATACTCGAGGGTTTGCATAACTGTGTTTACATAGCCTCATCTAAACACTCAGAGGGTTAGGAGAATTTGAGACAGTTATGCAAACCCTCGACTATGTCTCAGGTTTGCATAACTTTTGGGAATTCTCCCAACCCTCCAAGTGTTTAGATGAGGCTATGTTAACATGGAAAATGTGCTCTATTGCTTTTATAAAATAATTCTCGAAATATGCACAAATCTAAAATGTCACAACCCTGTTTACATACTCTCATCTAAACACACCAATCAACCAATGAGAGTGTGTGTAGTAGCTCGGTTATTTTAAAAATACATATATACTGATTGCCATTCATTTTTACCTTGTTTGGTGTTAGAACTGAGGCAGTAATCCTCCATACTGCTTGTCATTCCTTTTTTTCTTGTCCAGTGTCATGACTGACGTAGTAATTCCCCATGATGATTATCATTCAACTTTATCTTGTCCAGTACCCAAACTGAAATAGTAATTCTCCAGAGTGATTGTCACTCAGTTCCATCTTGTCTTGTGTCAGAACTAAAATAGTAATTCTCCATACTGATTGTCATTCAGTTTGATCTTGTCCAGTGTCACAACTGAAGTAATAATTCTCCATACCGATTGTCATTCAGTTTGATCTTGTCCAGTGTAAGAACTGAAATAGCAATAATATTGTCAATGCTGCTTGCCATTTAGCTTTAACTTGTCCAGTGTCAGAATTGAAATAGTAATTCTCCATACTGATTGTCATTCAGTTTGATCTTGTCCAGTGTCAGAAGTGAAATAGCAATTGTCCATGCTGTTTGCCATTTAGCTTTATCTTGTCCAGTGTCAGAACTGACATAGTAATTCTCCATAATGATTTTTATTCAGCTTTATTTTGTCCACTGTTACAACTGAAGAGTTGATTCTCCATAGTGACTGAGTGTTTTTATCTTGTCCAGTGAGTGTCAGAACTGTAAGTAATTCTCCATACTTAGTCATTCAGTTTAATCTTGTCCAGTGGCAGAACTGAAATAGTAAATCTCCATACTGATTGCCATTCCGTGTTATCTTGTCCAGCAGCAGAACTGAAATAGTAATTGCTGTCCATACTGATTGTCGCTCAGTTTTATCTTGTCCGGTGTCAGAGCTCAAATAGTGCTTCTCCATACTGAGTCATTCAGTTTTATCTTGTTCAGTGTCAGAACTGAATAGCAATTGTCCATACTGATTATCATTCAGTTTTATCTTACCCAGTGTCAGAACTGGAATAGCGATTCTCCATACCGATTGTCATTCAGTTTCATTGGCTTCTATGGTTTCCACACGTTGTGGCTCAACAATACTTAAATTCTGGCAGTTCATAGTAGAACATAAAGAGTTGCAATGCAAAATCAGATTTTGCAGAAATATAGACCTTTTATTAATGAGAATTTAATATGTGAAGACATTCTCAAGTCCTGCATCATTAACTAGAAGTATGGATTGAAGTTTCAGCAATATTTATGAAATATCAAAACTAAGAACTCTTTTTGCCAATACCAGTGTGCTATGTTTGACACCATATAAGTTCCCAAATTGGGATTTGCAAAATCTTTAAAAGTGCTTTCTCTCAGGTATCGATGAACAGAGACAAATGTTTTGACAGGTAACAAAAATTGTTCCAAGTTAAAAGCAGTGCCACACAGGGGCAAAGGCCATGAAAAACTTCAAGCCACATGAAGATGATGGCAAGAGTCAATCATGGCCACCAACCTATAGAGTCCATTGCTGTCAGCACCACTTCTTTCTCGTTCTTCCTTCTTATCTTGGGCACAGTTGAAGCATATTTTGCGTTTAAAATCTGGTGATTGGCTACCATTCAGTATGTTATGGCTAAACAAAGTCCAGCAACAAAGTGAAAAAAAAAGACCAATATGGCACACTAGTGCAGCTCATTCATGTTAGCGATTTTCTTTTGCAAGTAAAAATAATTGAATGGTTTTTCTATGCCTTTCCGCATTGAATCATTCCTCATCTTATCATTATTGTGGAAATCATTTTGTTTCATTTTAATAGTTACATCATCTACCATTTCCTTTAAGAATTGTTTGCTTGGAGAGATTTTACTTAACCTATGTACATATAACAAAACAGTTGATTAGTTATTACAGTAACTATAATATTAAATGTAATGAATTCAGTCTACTGATTTTAAGTATTGTGAAGGGTACAATGTCTGCTATACATTTAGTTAATAAAGACAGTTATGTCAGTTTAATTATTACTTAGCTTTGTATAAGATTTAAACCAGGATCTCTGATGTGTTTTTAGAAAACTGAGGAACTGTCATGGCAAAATAACACTTCCATATGATAAATGCTATCACAGCTATCGGCAGCCTACGTGTCGCTTAACCAGTGAGAGTAATTCTTCCTGCATGATCCCAAAGTTAAAGGCCTTTTAAGACAGCAAAGACATCATGCCCAAAAAAGCAGTCATTATAGCTTAACAGCATCACAATTCATATTCAGGCAATTGCCTGGCAAGATTTAAACAGTCCATCAGCCATGTTGAAAACAGTTATTTGGTTATCCAAAAGTAGCCCTAGCTGATAATGGGTTAACATTCCCTCAACACACAAACTAGTACCAATACAGCCCTATAAACAAAGTTGTATATATAACATCCCTGGCTCATTTTCAATTTAAAGATCCCCTGGAAAACTTGAACCAGGTGTTACTGTTTGGGTCCAAATTAGTCAAGCTGGCTTTGTCTTGTAACTTTGAGAGAGGAAAGATGAACAATATTTGTGTAACAAATCTTTGCCTTGAGCACAGATGAAGAAGCTGAGTGGACTGATTTTAGGAGATAGATAAAATTAAATCTGTTACAAGAATGGTAGCCCGGAAGACAATTAAACAGTATATTCTGATTAAGCAGCCATGTAACTGCAAGACCTTGTCCGAGTGTCTGTCAAAATCAGCATGTTGAAGAATATTAAAAAATATGACTGCATTTTTCTGAGACTCCAGCTCTCAACCATGAAGGCACCTGCTATTCACAAAATCGTAGGGTTACAGTCATAAGAAATGAGTTGTTCATAACATTGTAACCAGTATGCATGTGCAAAAGCAATGTTATGGACCATGTGTTATTTTAAATGACAACTTAAACAATGAATCGTGAAAAACTTTTAGGGCAACGACGTAAATGGCCACATTGTGACAATTTATCAGTTTTCTTATTTTAGCCACTATTGACTTTAGGATTTTTAATTCTACACAACTGTATATACTCCCAGGACTTTAGGGATACAACTGCAAAGGTTGTCAAGGAAGTGGCTGGAAAGGTGAATTAGAGGATTTTGTGCAAGAGTTAAAAGGTGAAATTGCTGTTTTGAGGGGGAAAGTCAAAATTTTGGAGGATACCATTGAGAAGGTGGCTGAAGACGAACAAGAACGAGCAGTATTCCCCTCACAAAAAAGCAAGAGTTACTGGTTTTGCAGATGAAGTTGACGAAAATTGTGCAGCTAAATTTGTAACACTATGCAGGGAGAAAATTGGTTTGGACATCAGTGATGACATAGTTGACAGAGTTCATGATCACCTGTTTTGGAGAAAGCAATTATCACAACAAATATGTTTGAATAAGAAATAAAAAAGGTAGTACAATATTTAGCTTCTGTTTTAATTTTTAACTTTGGTTCGTGGTTTTACTTTTAGGATAGTATATATTGAAAATTTTTCACATTATTCTTAATTGTAATTAATTATTAATAGCCGTTTAATGTTTTAACACCCCTAGCTTTTTGTTCCCAATAAGCATCCTGTCTTTACAAGGACCTTGTAGATTTTTTTAGACACATAAATATAGTTAATATCATTTTAAACTCAGAGTTCATGATGATGTTATAGTTCTGTTGACATTCAGTCATAGCTACTGATACTCTTTGAAGAGTCCCACTGCAACCTTCCTCAGAAACATCAGACTTGAGAGGGCATTCAGCTAATGTTGATGTAGTAATCAGTATCAAACTACTTGTGGAAATCAAACAACAACACTGTCTAATCCAAAACTCAGTCCATGCTGGAATACACATTGAGTAATTGATGACTATAGAAGTATGCAGATGATGTTCCAAACCTAAACATGAGCTGACTTTACATTAATATAATTTCCAAATTCATTGAAGTAAGACAGCTGGTTACACAAAACCCCTGCCTACTGTGGTCAACTCATCACAGAACGTGATACTAACCTAGCAATCTGGACCTTGGTGCTGTCAGTTCTAGGACACTGACAGATGGCATATACAAGAGACCACTACATGCAACCATAAAGAAAGAGATGTTGGCCATTGTCTAAAGTCTGCACTGGTAAAAATGGCAACAATAATATATTTTTCTATGGCTGACATGAGAAGGCCAAAAGGCTTCACAAACCCTTGAGACCATCACTTGAAATCACAGGGCACCAAAGCACTCACAAGGTATGCTCCTGGGAACTATGGACTACAACACTGAGGTGAAGTATACCCAAGTCATTGTACCCAGCACCTGGCAGAGATGTCAAGTAAATCATTATCTACATTGTAGGCTTTTCATAACTATTCACTTAATTTTTTTATATTAATATTGTTTTTTTATGCTGAAATGAATTTTGACATGTTCCACAATGTCAGATTCCCCATATATTCAAGCACTAATGAAAGCATGTGTAAATTAGAATTAGCCTACAAGTACACTTTTTGTCGATTTCCACAAAGATGCATCTTGTTACCACCTAATCAACGCATTTTGACTTTCAAGACCAAATCGCATAACTCTTCCATAATGTAACATCATTCTGATATGAAAATGGAGGAATGTGAGATGCTTTTTTTAGGAATTGGGTTGGATAAAATAATTAAGCCTGTCCACTTGTCTTCCTTATCCTTCGTGTCTAACTTCATATGCATAATAATTATTGTAAGGCTTGACAGGTTCTCTTGTTGTCCCTTTGTGGCATTCCAACTCCTTTTGGCCCATGAAGTGTCCAGATGGAAAACATTTTGCCAGTTTTATTGTTGACTGGATGGAACTTACCACATTGAAAGGAGCTTTCATTTCAGGCAGTTGTAATGGCGTGTTTAGAAGTTGAGGATAATTGCTTTGAGAATGCACTTTGATTGTTAGGTATCTTTCTTTCTTTGATGTGCCATTTTGTGGCAGGCTGTTTTTTTTCTTTCTTTGTACTTTGCATTGTGCTTTGCGTTTATACAACATGTTTTAGATTTGTGCTTAAGGACCATCTCGGCCCTTTGCTAGACTTTGGACTACCTGTGCCCATGAGTGTTGGTTTATTTGTGTCATCCTGTTTTTGACTTAAAATTCACTCTCTGCCTAGCTGCTTTGTGTTGGCATCCTCGTCTCAGAGAGGCGATGGTCAGCGCATCAGTGTCGACAGGCTCTTGAGTGACTCAAAAGCCCGATTCTTGAGTGGCAGTCTTTGTTGCAGCTGTAGTTGGTGGCCTCATGAACTGATACTTGTCGTTCCTTTCTCGCCGCCCACTTGATTGTCGCCTCGGCCCTGGCCTTCGTCTCGGCCCTGAGTGCCCCCTCCTTCACACCGTGACGCCAGGCGGCGCAGTCTTGCACGAGGACCTCCCTGCTTTAATCGTTGCTTAATATCAGTTTCTTATTCTTGCTTTCACAATTATATATCAATTTGTTTTTCATTTGTATGTGTGGTATTTTTGTTTATTCATTCATTGATATTTTTAATCTGTAATTATTAATTTATTTAAAAGATATTTATTTAGGTATTTATTTAATAATTAACTATTTTATTACTCTGTTAGTTAATTATTGGTCAGGTGGTATAACTAATTTTTCTTTCATTCCTAATTGTCAGTTAGTTCTGTCTCTTTTCAAAGTCTGAAATGTGGTCAACATTTTTCTCCTCAACCCCGATCATCTCCAACTCACTAGAGAGTTTAAGAAGCTACAATGGCAATGCTGAGGACAACATCGATTAAATAGTTTATATTTTACCTACAAACCTCACGATACTCCAAAGTCAATTAGTTTGTTTCTCTTTGTCAAAAGTATCTCAAAACTGGTTATGGAGCAGAACATAAAATTCAAAATATAAATGTTAAAAATTATCTGTTGTGGCTCACGTTCTCCACACAACACAAAATTTGGTCATTTCACGTTGTTGTTTTGCAGAGAACGGCAAAGAAATGTACCAAGAATTATAAAACACGTGCACAGCTATTGTTCTGCTCATTAAACCTTTTGTTGAGCAATGTTCCTGTTGCCGAAGTGATTTTCTTTAACTCCCTACTGCTTCCCTGGTGAAGAGCACCACTGTTCTTGCATCTAAAGTGGATGGTACTGTGTGTACCTACCTTGGAGGTCTTAGATGGAAATGTTGGGCTTCATCCAATCGCATCTGCAACTTTCCTGCTAATCCTTTTCAGGTCGCAATCTACTTCAAGTGCTTGCTTTAGAATGCTAATCCTCCTTTAGAATTGACTGGGTGCAGCAGATGGCTGGCTTAACATCCTCAGGTTTCTTCAATGGCCAGTGCACCTCGAAGGGATAGGCCCAAGGTAAAAAAAAATCCTGTGACCCCTGAGATATCAAAATCCCAAGAGGAATCGAGGATTACAGATAAGTCTCTTACTCTTTCAGATCTCAGATTGATTGCTTTAATTGCTGTGCTGATTACACAGGGTTTTTCCATTTTAGTGAGTAATGCCATATAAAGGCCTGCAATATTAAATGTCTCCACTTATATGTTTCCATTTTTCTAGAATCATCACAAAAAAAACTGACCAATTTCTTGATGGGGCATGAATTGTTGTCACAAGGTCAGATCTGCCAACTTGTCCTGTCAAGGCCTTGGAAAACTACAGCTCAGTTGCGCAAATCAACCTCTCCGAAGATTTACCACAGTCTGTTCAGAGCCCTTGCTACTCCTTTGTCAAAAGAGAATGTCAGAGCCCATGGGATTACCTAAACAAGAGCTCCAGAACTTATAAAGGACACTTTTTGAGGTTTAACAGATGCTTTGAAGATCAGTGCTCATAGCCTTAGAGCCGAAGGAGCCACCTCAGCAGCTAATGCCAGAATTTCTTGTAGACTCTTAAAGCATCATGGTTGTTGGGCAAGTGAAAACACCAAGGATGGCCATGTTAAGGGTGATTTTAATTCTCATGTATTAATCAGGCAATCTTAAGGAACCCAAATAATATAGTTTTTCTCGTACTTTTGTAAGCTGTCATTTGCCTTGGGCATCTTAATTTTGTAATTGTTCTGTTGGCCTGACTCAATAAACATGCAGCCTCCAGTCAGCACACAATGTTCTCCATTGCTGTTTTTGCATGGGTTTGATTGTCTTAGAGAATTAAGATGAGTGAGCTAGATCTTGCATAAATATAAGAGCATTACATTACAGTTTTAAGAGTAGTTTTTGAGTGTCCTGCCTAATTTTCTTCACAAATGTGTATTAAGTGTCAAGAGTAAATAAAGCACTGTTGTTGTTGTTGACTATCATGACAAACAACAACAAATTAAATTATATGTAAACCGATGACTTGATAATTAGAGGCAAGTGCCCATTAGCCATAAGAGCACAAGAACATCAATGCCACCAAGTCACAATTGGTATTTCTTAGGAAACTGATTAAGGTTCGTCCTCGTTTGAGCTTTTGAAATTCCATGACTTTCCATGGCCTTTTCCACAACATTTCTGAGTTTTCCATGATCTATGTTAAGAAGTTGTCCTCAACGTATTGCCAAAACAATCTATTATATTATGACACATAAAATGCGTGTGAGTGTTTATTTTTTACTGGAATTGGAACTGGTTCCCTGACTAGTCTGTCATTTTTTTCAACTTTTGACCTTTTGCCTTTTTATTTTCAGAAAGTATATTGCTTTTCCATGACTTTCCAAGCATGGAAAATGAAATAAGAACATTCCATGACCTTCCAGGTTTTCCATGACCCATATGAACCCAGCTGTGGTTGCTTTCTACAGTAAGAGGGTGAAATTTTAAAATGGATGATAGGCTATTTTTAATACACTCTATTGTCGCTCATTAAAAATTTTAAAATGGATGACAGAGTATTTTTACTGGACTCCAATCCTTAGAGTGATACCTGTAAGCATCTGTTTTTGCTTTTGTAAAGCTTTCTGTTGAACGATTAAGTTTAGGGGCATATTTTAGCACCTGGTGCACTGCAGGTGTTAAAATATATCCCTTAAAACGTTACTTGTTTAATTATAATGTAATAAATTATAATATGTAAGTTGAGCAATGTAAAAGCAAAATGAAAAAAAAAACTGATAACACCAACTTCATCGGGTTACCTTGAATGTAATCTACATCAAGCAACGTAACCCATACAATGTAATCACACATGGTGCCATAATACTGTAGCTCCCAGGGGATGGTGATTCATTTTTACATCAAGTTCAAGCTGTTGTACTGTCCTGACAATCCACAAGCTCAAGCATCATTTTGTGATCTTCTACATCAGATGAACCATTCTCTTTAATCCCATGCTGTCTGTTTTCATGAATCATACCTGTTTTAGAATACCTCAAAGAATATTTCATATTTAGTTCCATCAATTCCATACAAAAAATGCATAGCTTTACCAGTGAAAGGTGTCACAATCACAAATATTAATATTGGCATCTATGATGGGTGAAAACACATTGACCCAGTTGAGGAAAGATTGCAAAAATGTTGGTTGCAAATTTAAGGTATGGCCTAGGAAGCTGCATGGAGACTCCTTAATATGTACAACATTCCCTGGAAATAGCCTCTGCTCGGCCTTTATACGTCTCAAAAGCATGCATTTATAAAATGGAAATTAAAACATCACTCTCCAGAGCAACGTGATCGGAAATGGAATAAGCAAATGAAACTCCAATGGGCCTTTTCACATTTTTCATTTCATTCTGGGTCTATAAAGTCCCAAAGAAACCTTCAATGTCCTGTGTGACACAGAAACCAAAATGTTTCAGCATAAGTCCAGTCACAGGGTGAGCCAGAAAAACTCTACGGTAAGGATGGAAAAGAACTACCCAGTTGTCATCTACCAGCAAGACCTTAAAATTAAGTTTCTTCAGTGCCAACTGCTAGCATTAACCAACTACATATAATAAAATGGGTCAAATGAAGCTGTTAAATACACTGTATTCACATTTGCAATCACGTATTTTTTAAAGGACTGTTAATTAATAAAGACAAAGATTTTCAAGCCCAGACAATTCAGCCAATGAATATTTCAAAACTCATTATAATCAAGATAAAATTGGTCAAGGGGAGTTGCAAAATGCAAAATACTCAAAACCTTGTTTAGTGGGGATACTTTGATGCTTCAAATAATGGTCACTTATAAAAATAGTATCCTGAAGATTTACTTTTTGAGACCAAAAACTCATTTAGTAATATGTTCTTCTCGAGTTGTCCATGTTGACAATGCTTACCAAGCCATGCTGTGGTGGAAAAGAATGGTTTTAATACTTCCCGTAGTCTAATAATTTATTACTCATGAACTTATCAAGAGAATTCAAGTGCTAGGGGTAAAATTCCAAGACTTTGATGAGGAGAAAAATTTACCTTTTCAAATTTTCAAGGCCTTCTCAAACATCTTGCAAATTTTCAAGAACTTTTTAATGCCTCTGAAAGCCATTTTGATGTATTTTGGTTTGAGTGGCCAGCCCACCCCTTAAGAAGTTCTGATTCAGCTTCTAACTTTCTTGTAAAAAAAAAATGGCTTTTGAAACCTCTAACTGGCCCCCACAGATTTCCAAAGACCTTACATTTGGTAAGTATCAGTTACTTGCACTTTAAGTGGAAGACACACATGCTCATCTAATGGTGATTGTAAAGACTATGGATCAGAAGTCTAAAATTGACCCGCTGATGAGAAGTTGAATAAGATTTTGTTGGGATTTAAAGATCTATGTTATATGCACTGTTAACAATAACTATATTGTCAATGTTTGGAGGGTTTGGGAGGGGTATTGGCTGGGGGTGGGTAGTTGATGGCCTAATGGTAAGTCAGTTGGACTCTAGGTCAATAGGTCTAAAATTGAGCCCAAGCTGAGATCATTGTGTCATGTTCTTGGACAAGACACTTTGCTCTCCTAGTACCTCTCCCCTCCATGGAGTGGAAATGGCACTGACCAATTGTGAGGGCAACCTGACAAAAACTAGGGGTAACCTCTGATAGACTAGGATCCCATCAAGGGAGAGTGGCACTACCCCTAGGCACTTCATGTTACAGAGACCAGAGTTAAGCACCGGTAATGATGAGCCATCTAGCTCCTCTATATCCCTAGGGAGTGGAACAGACTTCTCTACCCTGTAGCCAGTGAAATAATCACTAGAGTGTTCTCATTCCGAGCCGCAAAGACCAGAAGAAGGATTTAATGTCTAGTGTAAAGCAAACCTTTTACCATGGAAGTTTAACTCCCTTGACCGGATGTACCAACAGAACTTTTCAGTGAGGGAAGGAAAAGGACATTGGTCAACATGCACTTCAAACAGACAGTTACACAGCAGATGGGTGGAGATATCAAATGGCAGGTTGGGACGAGGGCAATGGTAGATAATGGAATGAAGAGGGGAAATTGGAGAGTGATGCTCCTCTAGAGTGGTTGTACAGTCAGGCTGACTCAAGAACCTACAATGAAGGATAACCCCCTAGTAATGATGTGCTCAGTGCATGGTGTAGTGGTAACCAAGGCTACGATTCAGATCTCAGAAGGAGTCCTGTTTTTGTTATAGGAAAAAGACAGGCAGCCTTTGTAACAAAAGTTATTCCTTTTGATATTTAGATGACACATCTGATAGGGATGAAACTCGGCTTTTGATTATTTGTTGAAAATTGAAGAAATAATGCATCCCATGCTCAGTAGAAATAATGTTACATGTTCCAGGCCATAAAGGCAGTAGGTAGGATGGAGAGTGAGTCATGATGGATGATCTTTATCAGAAACATTTCCATCCTTCCAGCATTCAGTTAAAGATGTTCAAGTGTATTTCTTGCAAGAACTACAGTGCAAGGTTTTCTGGCTGCAATGAAACAAAATCATCCATGCATTCAGGAGAAGTACCAGGTGATGAACTGACACATCTTGATGAAGAAGAGGCTAACAGCAATCACATGAACTGAGGAGGATTCACGTTGCTTGCACAAAGGTGTTACAGCAACAGAGATGCCGCACCTGCACCCCTGCCTGCACCACCACCTGCGCCACCAACTTTGCCTCCTACCTGCAAACTGCCAAAAAAAAAGGAAAAAAAAAAGAAAACAACTGCATTGCCTCCACCTTTGTTGCTGTAACACCTTTGTGCAAAAGCATGGTGAATCATCTCCAGTTCATGTGACTGATGTAAGCTACTTCTTCATCAAGGTGTGTCAATTCATTGCTTGGGACTTCTCCTAAATGCATGGAAGATGATGCTTTGTCACAGCTGGAAAGTCTTTGCACTGTAGTTCCTGCAAGAAATACACTCAAACATCTTGAGCGAAATGCAAAAAGGATGGAGAAGTCTCTGATATGAGAAAAGATCACCAACCACAACTTACTTTCCACCCCAACTGCTGCTCTT